>NC_085022.1:16553115-16595442 GCF_963692335.1 Osmerus eperlanus
TGGTTTTCCGAGCCACGGTTATTCCTCTCCTGGGAGAAAGCCAGTGCAGTGTGGTCCATTAGTGAGCTGATAGGTTGTTCCATTAGGGGTAATTATCAGACACGGGAAAAACTGACCTATCAGAATCGACCCCACACTACCCAACCTGAGGGGGGGGGGGGGGGTGCTGGGGAGAGTGGGGAAGGGGGTGCCAGGGGGTACACCTTCCATACCTACTCTGTTTTAATAGTCTTTATTGGTTACTTGCCTTCCTTGCCAGCTAACCTTCTCCGCCATCCTCTCTCTCCTCTGCTCTCAGTATGCAAACTAAACAACATCTCTTCTCTTCTGAATTTGAACTATATACCTTTGCCTTTTCTCCCCGTTTTTACTCCCTCTCTCCTCCCCTAATCCTTTCCTCCTCTCTTCCCTTCCTCCTCTCGTCCTCACCTCTTTTCTCTCTGAGCAGCGTGGGAGGAGACATGGAGCCAGTGTGGGTGTTTGTGTGGGTGGGTGGGTGTGAGAGAGAGATTAAAAGGGAACACACACATGCACACCTTGTAGATATGGTGGTTAATGACTACTGTGGGTGGCTGTGTAAAGATGTCAAGCCAGTAAAGAGGATGGAGGGATGGGAAGGTAGGAAAGGGATGAAGGGATGGGATGAAGAGATTGAGATTGTTTTGGGTGGTTAGGGCAGGTGTGCTGGGGGCAGGTATGCTGGGGGCAGGTATGCTGGAGGCAGGTATGCTGGGGGCAGGTGTGCTGGGGGCAGGTGTGCTGGGGGCAGGTGTGCTGGGGGCAGGTATGCTGGGGGCAGGTGTGCTGGGGGCAGGTATGCTGGGGGCAGGTGTGCTGGGGGCAGGTGTGCTGGGGGCAGGTATGCTGGGGGCAGGTATGCTGGGGGCAGGTGTGCTGGAGGCAGGTGTGCTGGGGGCAGGTATGCTGGGGGCAGGTATGCTGGGGGCAGGTGTGCTGGGGGCAGGTGTGCTGGAGGCAGGTGTGCTGGGGGCAGGTATGCTGGGGGCAGGTGTGCTGGGGGCAGGTGTGCTGGGGGCAGGTGTGCTGGAGGCAGGTGTGCTGGGGGCAGGTGTGCTGGAGGCAGGTGTGATGGGGGCAGGTGTGCTGGGGGCAGGTGTGCAAGCTCTGCTGCCAGGTGGTAGAGAGGGGGCATCTGGCCGTGAACACAACCACCACCAGCTAAGCCTCTTGAGACCCAGATCATATTCACATATTTATTTTATTTAAACATAAATAAAAACCAAGGTTTGGTTAAAGATGAACCTATTTTAAGGTAGAAAAACAATTCGAAACTCATTCATATTTATTGCAGTTATTTAACTTAATCAACTTAATTTGAATTACACAGCCATTCCGGAGGTCGTTCACATTTGCAATCGTTAGAAATAACATGATGCTTTCTCAACTGGACACAATCAATTAAAACAAAGGGCAGTGTGGGTTTAAAGTCACAAGCCCAAAGCGTTTATAGTGGACATAAATGAGTTGCTGGGTCCCAGTAGGATAAAGAGACAGCCCTAACTACTACAAGTAAACAGGTACCAGCTGAATACCAGCTGGAGTGCCAGCCTGCCAGCCAAAGAGACAGACAAACAGTTTCATTGATTTATATCCATAGATAAATCCTGGTAATCTTTTGATACGAGGGCGTCTGTATTGTACTGTACAGTCGAGTCCTCTTCGCATTAAGCCGTGTGCTCATTATTTTCAATTCAATTAGCTCAAAAAGGGAGACCGGATAGAGATACAGCTCCAGCCTTAAAGCTGCTGCAGCTGTGCCTTTAGCCTAAGACAGATCATCTCCTCCAGTCATAGGCGGTTTTTGCCTCTTCAGGCAAGGCACCATGCTGAGCGAGTGTGATCTACTTGCTAACATCACACCTCAGCCCTCAGGTGATAAAGGACACAACATAGCGCCGCGGATAGCGCCAATTATCCTCAGGATTAGCCCTGATTAGCCTAGCCCCTGTTACCTTTGATATACCGCTAATCGGTGACACCCCTTTTACCTGAGACGTTTCCTTTGCTTCCTGACTCAGTCTATGTTCCTTTAGCGTTGACTTTTCTGGTACTGTCTCGTTTCAGAGACGGAGGAGGCAGGAGCAGAGGCGCGAGGGCAGGTTACAGGAGACAGAGGCACAGCTCAGCATTACTCTCCGAATGTAGTCAACTGTCAGTTTTCAGTTAGGGGAAGATATAGGACAAGGAGAATGAACACATGGGAGGAAGGGGGGAGTGGTGAGGGGTGAGAAGAGGGCAGGACAGGGTTGAGTGTGACGGAGGGAGGAGGCAAGCGTTCCATCCAGAGCGTTCTGTATTCCATGCTGATTCCCAGTGGCAGGTGCACACGCCCTCAACAACCCCCCCGGTCCCTGATGCAAATCCGACCTGATCGTCGTGGTTACAGCGGAAGCGAAATCGCCTCACAAAAAAATCCCATGCAAGTACATTTCTCCCGGTTGCTCGGTAAGCGACAACGGAACCCAGCTTAACGTTCTGTCCTCTCAGCCCGTACCCTGTCAACATGTCCACAGTGTTTGTACAGCACGTCTCTCTGAGCCGAGGAACGACAGGAGGACGTGTACCTGTGTGGACATGTGGAACCCTGCTCGACCTCTGAATGGACAGAACGCTCGTAGACGAGTGGAGGGACACAGTGTCCTCAACTTCCTGTGCATGCACGTCGTACCAAACCGACACGCACACACAATGTTTGCATGGCGATTCTTGTGGGCGCTGAAAATGCTGTTTCCATTCCAAATCTTGTTTTCCCCAGTCGCTAACATAAACCCTGACCTTAACCCTAACCTTCACTCTAACCTTACACCTAACCCAAAAACCAAATGTGAACCCTAAACCTAACCTGAACCCTAAACCTTAGCCTAACCCTTGAACCTCCTAACACCAACCCTTCACGTAAAGCTAACCCTAAAGCCATCCCTAACTCAAAAACAACTTGGAAACAGCATTTGAACTTGAGAGAAGCAAGAAAATGTCCCCGCAAGAACACCCCCACACACACACCCTTCTTATCTCTCCTCCCTCAGCTGGTTCGTCATGCCAGTCAGCTCTGCTTCCTGTGATTCTCTGCCCTGATAACTGACCTCAGACCAGACTTTAGATTCTACAGCTGGTGTAAACCTGGCAGTCAGCAGTAGCTTAGGACACCACGCCCTTTAAACAGACCCCAGGCCAGTACTTAGCAGCGGCCTGTTGAGAAAGGCAGAGTGTGATGTGACAGGTGGATAATCTGGGATCCGGAGGGGCACACTGTGCTCTGTGGCTCGTAGATAGGAGCCCACAACAAACTACCCTCACTAATACATAATCTTTCTGTTCCCACCTCTATACCCCCCTCCCCTCCCCTCCCCTTCCTCCCCCCCCCCCCTTTTTCTATCTCATTCTCTCACAGGTGGAGCGGGAAATAGCCATCCTGAAGCTCATAGAACACCCGCATGTTTTAAAACTGCACGACGTCTACGAAAACAAGAAATACTTGTGAGTATTTGTTTTTGTCATTTAACAGACGCTCTTATCCAGAGCGACTTACAGTAAGTACAGGGACATTCCCCCCGAGGCAAGTAGGGTGAAGTGCCTTGCCCAAGGACACAACATCATCGAACCGGTAACCTTCTGATTAATAGCCCGATTCCCTAACCTCTAAGCCATCTGACTCCTATCGTTGTTCCTCCGCGGAGCGCCGGCCCTTTTCTTCCTCCTCATTTAGCCTACAGAGTGAAGGAATGTAACGCCATGTGACAGTCATGACCCCCTTCTTAATGACAGCCTGTTTCCGTGACTAGACAGCGGAACAAACAACGGACTGGAGACAACGTCATTGGTCTGAGGTTCCTTGAACCCCCGCCCTTAGATTAAAGACGAGACGTTTTATTGGTACGTGGTGACTTTGGGGCAGGGCAGCGATTGTGATCGAGGGGTGGACGGACCAATTGAGTGAAGTTGCTGTTTAGTCACGCTGGCTAATAGTCTAATAGAGCCAGGGAGTCTCTGTTATGTAAACATCACCATACGCTCATCAGTCAACACCCTGCATTAACCAACATTAGCTATGGAGGGTGACAGACTCAGCCGCCTGGAGATGTAGCCAGTACACACACAGACACACATGTGCAAGCATGCATCCACACACACACACACACACACACACACATTCATAAGACACAGATAGACAGACATACAAAACAGCTACTTTTAGCTGTGGTGAGTGGCAGGCCCATCAGTCTGGGCAGTATCCTTTCTCTCCAGAGGGACTCTATGTCAACTGATTCAATTAGCCATGCACTTTACAGGCCAAATGGGATTCCGCATAGAATCTATGTCACATTTCCACTGATAACAACACATATTTTAATACATAACGCCCCGTAATTCGATTATTAACATCCAATTTCCTCACTCTGCTTATCGAGTCTGACAGTTGGTCTCCATAGCAGGCTGTAGCCTAGCTGGACCCACAGCCTGCTTTATCTGGCACGTCTTTCAGCCCAAGCCTCCGGTGTGTCAAATAATCATGTTGTACATCATCGTGGGTTCAATATTTGGAATATATTAAGCAAAATATTTCACGGTATGTGCAGTATCTGTCCTTCAAAAGTGGAATCACTAACAGCAGCTTTCAGTAGTCAATGGAAGAGTACAGTAACCTGCCAAGCCTGTAGTTTGAAGCTGTAATATTCTATTGGTACTGCAGAAAGGGTGGAAGGTCTCCTCTGGGCTCAGTATGCTAGCCTCATGCTGGGCCAGTCAGTCTGGTGTATTACTGGACATCCCATAACCTGTGTCAGGGTCTTTACAGGGCCGCTGACTTGTCTTCACTGTGTGCTCAGGGGCCAATTGCAGTTTGTGTGGATATTGTATAATCAATACTGCCATGAGAGGGATGAGCAGTAGACACACACCCACAAACACACACACCACACACAATATCACACATGGGACTACTCCACGGCCTGAGATTAAATTTGTCCAGTGAAGATGGAGGGAGGTGCATAGCCAGGATATATGAGCAGGCTAGGCCAGCCCAGGGGCAGCAGGGCTGGCTGTCATCCCACAGAGGCAGCATGTGTGCTGGGTCAGGAGAGATTCATCTCCCCTCGGAACTCTGCAGTCCTGGAGCACGGCCATACCCTCCAGATGAAGGACTGTCCGCCACATGGCCAGACACACCGTCTCTTGGGCCAGGGGGACAGGGGTCGTAAACAATGTGGAAGGGAAGGAGGGGAGAGAGAGGGAGAGGGAGCGGAGAGGTGGAGGGAGGTGTTTTCAACTTGTACTTTCTGTGTTTTCCCTCCAGGTACCTGGTCCTAGAGCATGTGTCTGGGGGAGAGCTCTTTGACTACCTGGTGAAGAAAGGCAGGCTGACACCCAAGGAGGCCAGAAAGTTCTTCAGACAGATCATCTCAGCCCTGGACTTCTGCCACAGCCACTCTATCTGGTACGAGCTCACTTCCTTCTCAAGTTTACTCTCAGACATTCAGATGGACACTCAGATGCTGAAAAACCTATTGTATTACTGATTTTTATGGTTGTGGATCACATCCAGCCCATTCCAACACGGTCTATCCTGACCATGTGGAAGAATGTGAGACAGTTACATGCGGTTGGTTAACACCAACTCATTAACTGTTCGACTTAAAGTGGGAGAAAACATGACTTACATGTCTCACATTGTTGGGCAAGAGTGGCTCCCTTTCAAAGTGAAAATACCATATTATTTTCTGTTTATTCACGGTACTTAGTTATTGCCGTTTAATAGCTTTCAAGATCTGTATCTAAAGTCATTAGCGTGACACAGTTCTTAATGTATTTGTATCTTTAGCCCCTGGTGGTAATTTGACTGATTTCAAAGCTACAGACTCAGGGCACCTTTGTGAAGTCTTCAAACCCATATATTACTGTAGGCGTTGATTAGGTGTGTGTGTATGTGTGTGTGTGTGTGGTTGGTTGCCACTTACAGTGAAGTGTGAAGTGCGTGCCTCGGGGCTTCATCTGTCTACTCACGTACAGTACCAGAACAGGAAACCATGGGAAAACCATCTCTTCTCCACTCCTCTGCCTCCCCTCCCCTCTCCTGCTCTCCTCGCATCGAACATATTCACACCCAGGGCCTTTCAATTACAACGGTATCAAGATATCAAGACAAAGTCTTTTCCTGATTCTCTCCGTGCTCCTCCAGCATGCACACTCCCTCTCAGTATGGAGATCCATGGCATCCCAGTCCCGTGCCACGGCAACACCGCCCCCTGGCACCAGAGAGAACTTCTCTCTGCTCTCCTCTCTCCTTCATGGTTGAGGAAATGGGAACGTTTTGGGGAATCAAGTCGTTGTATTGATGTTGATGGTGGTCACATGACCGCGGCTGAGGCCACACGGTGTCAGCGGATCCCCGTGTCTCCCTGGAGCCCAGGGCTGAGTTATCACAGTGCTGCTGCTGGAGAGGGCCAGTGTGACAGAACCACAAGCAATGATGCTTCATGGGAAATGTACAGAGCCAGCCTCTAATGGGCTTCTATTGGGTGGCTGTGTCACATGGCATGTGTTGTGTCACTGAGAGAGGTGGGACGATTTGAAGCATGTTTGTTCTGGGATTGTTTGCCAGCGTGTTTTTTGGACAGGTTTACAGACTTTAGGCTGGATATGTCCCAGCCGCTCAAGTCGCTCTGGATAAGAGCGTCTGCTAAATGACTAAATGTCCCAAAATGGTTTAAATCCTTCAAAACTTCATATTTGTTTGGATGAGTCACACAGGTCTGATTATAGTGTTTAGAGAGCAAGGAAGCACATGCAGATTAATCTGTTACGGAATCCTCACACCTGAGGGAATAGTTAGGTTTTATCAGGTGAGTCAGGTGGCTGAGCGGTGAGGGAATCGGGCTAGTAATCCGAAGGTTGCCAGTTCGATTCCGGGTCATGCCAACTGACGTTGTGTCCTTGGGCAAGGCACTTCACCCTACTTGCCTCGGGGGAATGTCCCTGTACTTACTGTAAGTCGCTCTGGATAAGAGCGTCTGCTAAATGACTAAATGTAATGTAATGTAATCAACTCTGACAACAACAGATTATGAGTAAAAGCCTGCGACAAACACCCACGCACGAGTGCACACGCCCTCAAACTTTCTCCTCGCTCAGACAGATTTCAGTAGGATATTGATAGCTGGTGCATTCGTGATGAGGTTGATCATTTGAAAGCCTGCCGGTATCCCCTCTGATGCACTCTCTCCTCGCCCCCCTCCCTCCCTCCGACCCCCTCCCCTCCTTTAACTCGCTAATGAGAACAGAGCATCCCCAAACATCACTTCAATAACGTCTGTGTGCAGAGGAAACATGCAGGGGCCTTTTAAGACAGCATCTATCATCCCATGACTCATCGTGACACATCTCCCTCTCACCCACATGCACCATCCACAGGAGGTGGGGGTGCCTGCCTCCCCAATCCTTTACCCCCCCCTTCACTATCTCTCTCTCTCTCACTATCTCTCTCTCTCTCTCTCTCTCTCTCTCTCTCTCTCTCTCTCTCTCTCTCTCTCTCTCTCTCTCTCTCTCTCTCTCTCTCTCGCTCGCTCGCTCGCTCGCTCTCTTCCACCCACCCCCTCTCCTCTCCTCTTCCCTAAATATATCCTCAAAGCCATACGGTAGATTCAGGACCAGGATATGAATGGAAGAGAGAGGGGAGGAGGAGGAGGAGGAGGAGAAGCAGGAGGAGAAAGTACTCAGTTTATCACCCGGCAGTATGTATAACTCTGCTCTCAACTCTGTTGTTTTTTTTTTCTTCTTCCTTCATGGTTTTCCCTGCGTGTTTCTCTACAGATTTAACCCAGACACTCTACCCCCCCTTCCCTCCCTCCCTCCCTCCCTCCCTCATGACTCATCGGTGCAGTGCTGTCGGAATGCTGTTTGAAGACTTCTTATGTTCCAATGAGAGACCTGTTGTTGTGACTCACTGACAGGCTGCCAGGCTGACCCAGAGGCTGACTGACAAACACGACTGGCATTACAATACTGTATCTAGTAGACTTTCTGTTTGCTCCTTTAACACCCCTTCTCTGTTTTCTGGTCGACTGATCCTTCCGTATTATTATATTATATACCATAGAGCGAGACTAAGAAGGCTGTACTGGCTCTTTTGTGCATTACACGACACAGTCAACAGCCATGTCTGGTCGATGGTTGTTTGATGGCTGTCCGTGTTCCATGTTGTGTGATTGGATGCCAGGAGGACTAGCCGTTGCTACGGCAGCGGCTAATGGGGATCCTCATAAATAAACAATAAACAATAAAAGCGGCGTATCTGTGCAGGGGTCTAAGCTCAGCTGTTTAGGTGTGTGCTATTCCAGGAGAGCTGGGGGCGGGGTGGGGGTGGGGGGGCGGGGTGGGGGTGGGGGGGCGGAGGTTGACACAGCTGGAGAGCAGGAAGGGGGGATTGTAAGCAAGTGAGGTAAAATATGTTTGTATCTGCGTGTCAGGTGTGTGTGTGTGTGCAGGTGTGTCTGTATGTATGTGTGTGTGGGGGTGTAAATAAGTGTGTGGGTGAGGGTGTGTGTGTGTGTGTGGCTGGGTGTGTGTCCTGGGCTCATGCAGAGATAGAAGACAGGCTTGCCTGTCTGTCTGAGAGGGGAGTAGGCCTGTCAGACAATCATCACCTGGGTCTTTTATCCTCCAAGTAGCAGTGGGAGTCTTAGCCAGACACACAGGGCCGGGGGGGGGGGGGGGGCAGGGGGGGCCAGGGAGGTGTGGGGTAGGGGGGTATTACTGTCTCCCCCTACTGTGAATGGCAGGGTATTGCATCATTGAATCACTGGAGAGGCTGTTTTTGTTTTTGGCAGATGTTCTGCGCTCTTGGGGAGCTCAGGCAGACAGTACATCATTCAGCAGCAGAACATGGCTGGTACTGCACTGTTCAACTCCCAGGGCTCCGGTCCTGTTCGCACACACATACACAGCCAGCACACCTGTCTGTCAGGACCTGCTACCAGTCCTCAAAAGTCAACTGCTAGATGTCCATATGGAGGTCCAGAGAGTGAAGTCACTTCAGTGAGAGGGAGAGAAGATTGTCCTACAGGCCTGTCAGCCTGCCCGTCTGATTCTGACCCCGCCTCTGACCCATGTCAACAAGACCAATGAACCAATCATGTTCCTGGATTGGCCCCCCTGTCTCAACTGCCAGAGTCTGTTAACCTCCCTCCCTCACGCTTCCCTTTCCTCCTCACTCTGGTCCTCTCTCCCTTCCTCTCCTTCTGCTCGCCCTTTGTCTCCCTCTCCTGTGCCCCCCCCTCCTCTCCTCTTTGAGATCTCCTGTGTAATTTCTTATCCTTGTAATCTAGGGCTCGACAGGCCCTTACCCTTGACTGGTTCCCCCTGTTAGAGTAACCCCAGTATGCCGGGGTAGAGACGGAATCACCTAGAAGGAAAGTCGAGGTAGAAGCCGTAGTTAAACAGGGTTCCAGAGTTCATTGCCCTAGGTGCCTTCCTTCCTCCTGTCCCCTAGGTGCCTTCCTTCCTCCTGTCCTCTCATCCCCTCATCCTCCATCCTTTCATTCACCCTAATGCTAACCCATCCTCCCATTCTCTCATCTTTCCATTCTACCTTCCTCCCATCCTCCCATTTGGTTCATCATCTCATCCTCCCATCCTCCTATTCATCCATCCTCCCATTCCAAGGCCAGACTGTGGCCTGGCCGAGGCCCGCTGAGGGGTCACCCGGTGCTCAGGGAAATGAGGGATGACGCACAGCACACCTCCCCATCACCCTCCACTTATTTTGTACGCCCACTTTCATTGCCGCTCTGTGTCATTCTGAGACAGATATAAGCTTGTGATTGCTTTCATTAACAACCCCCCCCCCCTACCCACACACCCACACAAAAACACACATACCCACAAACACACACATACACACAAACACACACATACACACAAACACGCACATACCCACAAACACACACATACCCACACACGCACATTATATTCAATGAGGGATTTCACCCTTGCGTGTTGTGCTCTGCTCTCCCACCCCTTGTGGATAGTAATTGCAGCGGTCTGGACAAAGGAAAACACCATCATCATCTCCTGTGTGTGTGTGTGTGTGTTTGTGTGTGGGTGGGTGTATATGTGTGTGTGTCTGTGTGTGTCTGTGTAGGGGTGTGGGTGTTTGTATACATGTGTGTGTGTGTGTGTGTATGTGTGTGTGTGTTGCTGGGTGGGTGGGTGATGCACAGGGACTGTGTGTGGATATTAGATAAAGACAATCCGTCAAACAGAATGGCTCCCAGCATTGTGTCCGGTGAACTGGACATTTCCACTGCTGCATTCTGGAATGGAACTCTATCCACAAAACTGATTAGTTCACACACGCACACATCAAACACACACACACACACATCCATTTACTCAGTTATTTACACAGCCTGCGTGTGGCACAGCACAAACTCACCTCATCTCCACCCTTCTTCTACCACTCCTCCAGTCCCTTCACCGCTGCCTTTCCACGCATCCTTTCCTGTGCTGCAGCATGAGAGACACATTCCTGTCTGTCTGTTCCCACCCCATCATGGTAGCACAGGGTGCCTGCCTGCCTGCCTGCCTGCCAGCCTGCCTGCCTGCCTGCCTGCCTGCCTGCCTGCCTGCCTGCCTCCTTAATGTCTGCTCGTCTGTCTGCTAGTTTTGGAGCCCAGTGTTTATGGGCTATCATCATCACAGCTGACGGGTGGCAAGAGCACATAATGGATGATAATTTCTCTCCTGATTCCTCATCCCCTTCTCCCCCAGCCCTGGTTAATGCTGCGGGGCAGAACGCAGGGGGCGGGGTGGCTAGGGTGGGAGGGAGTGGGCTGGTATGATGGACGAAGGATGGAGGCATGTTTTGAAGGTAAACGGGTGGGGTTGGGGGTAAGTGAGGCAGGGGGTAAATAGCAGTACAAGGCCTTGGGATCGGAGGGGAGGTCATTAGGTGCTCAGCGGAATGAAAGAATAATAAAGATGAATTATGAAAAAATGGCACCTTTATTCATCATAGTCCACATAAAAAACTCGCTGGAAATGTTTACCAACACGGCCCAACGTTTTTAACTACCAACCCAGGCTCTCTCTGTGAGCAGCTAGAGCCATATGGTTCTAATTGAGAGAGTAGCTCCCTTCCCTTCAATCCTTCATTCATGTGTCCCTTGATGACTCATCTCATCTTCTCTGGATAAATCTGTGGAGAGGAAGCTGGTTCAGTCCAGATCCTCCAGCCTTGGGAGTACGGGGAGGGAGACGGGGGAGGGAGGAGAGGGAGGGAGGTGAAGGAGGAGGGCCAGAGAGAGAAGAGTGGAGATGGAGAGAGAGAGGAGGGTGAGGGAGCCACATAGAGGAGACTGGGACTGCAGCACATCGGGCTGTGGGTGGCTGGCTTGCTGGCAGAGTGGGTGGCTGGCTGGCTGACTTAGTGGTGGCTCGCTGGCTAGCTGAATTGTGGCTGGCTTGCTGGCAGAGTGGGTGGCTGGCTGTCTGACTTAGTGGTGGCTGGTTGGCTGGCTATCTGAGTGGTGGCTGGTTGGCTGGCTATCTGAGTGGTGGCTGGTTGGCCGGTTTGCCTGGCTGGTTGGCTGGCTGGCTGGCTGGCTGGCTGGTTGGCTGACTGACTGAATGATTGACTGCTGCCGGTGACTAAAGCTAGGCTGTTGGCTGTGCTAAATAACCAATTATCAGCTACAGTGCACAACATGGATCAGTACCCTAGGACTACACAGCAAGGGTCCTGTCATGGCTAAGTGATGTCACTAAGACATCATTGTAAACCCTCCAACTTGTGAAACAGCAGTGCATATTTGATTTGCAATGTGAGCACGCAGCAACTGTAACATCCCACCAGTCCATGTCCAGAGTAAATAATCAAACGTTAAGTTCACAATGTCATGTGCACACTGTGCCTACTGTAGCTATCGGCGGCCCTGTTGTCTTCTCCAACCCGTAGACGCTAGCCGTTCAGCCCTCTGGGAGCGCAACACAAACAGACAAGCAGGCTGACAGCCTGGAGGCACGGAGCTAAACACAGCCGACAGTCAGCCTAGCGAAGAAACCCTGAGCTGCCAGAAACATCAGCCTGCAGTAACCTTCCTCTGGATCCCCCTCCACTGCTCTTAACACACAATTAACCCCGTTTACTAATGAAGGGTGGCTAGCATTAGCCCTGCTTAGCACACAGAGGGAGCATCGTCTCACTGGAGAACGCAAGGGGATATCTGAGAGGTTTAGCGCACCCGTTCCCCTCTAATTGGGTCAATACGAGTTTGAAAAAGTTCTCCTGTGAAAGGAGAGGCTGGGAAGAGGGGTAATAGTAGGGAAGGCTAAATGCAATGTTTCAACCTGAAATGAAGTTAAAAGCCCACTCAGCACATGAGTGTGTGTTTCAGGAAAATAGCTACAGTGAGTATGTGCAAACACAGACACACACTCACACCCACACACAAACAGACACCAACATATAAGTGATCCACTCTAAATATAAAAAAAAAAAACGTTGAAAAGGCCCATTTCCCATTAGTGGAACTTTGACGTGTCTCATTTCACTTCATTCACCTCACTCAAATAAATTGGCTCCGCATATCATGATCCTACTTCCGTCCTCCTGGGTTTACGCTCGCCCCGGCTATCAAGCACTGGATCTTACCATCGGCGAGACACCTCGTTCTCATGCAGCACAACGCAGTGAAGGAGATATTAGTGCTGTGAAATGCTCATCAACATAAACATATCATAGGGGTTAGCCTGGGGCCCAGGAGGCATCTCCTGCTGCTCAGCCAGAGAAAATTACATGGATCTGCTTCTGGAGCCTGGTCTCGCAACTCTGATGACGCCAGGCAATTAAGCCTTTTCCTGTTTGACTGCAGTAGTCGTGCACGACAAGCCGACTGAGAGAGAACCTCACTGGGAAGCTATCCAGGTACAGCAGTGGTCTGTGTGAGTCAATCCATCAGTCGATCGTGTTTGAATATAAACGACGTATTAAAAAGGGAAAACGGTGTCAACCAAAGTACTGTGCAATTAAATCAATCTAAGATCCCAAACACAATGACACGCTGTTAAAGTGAGGCACGACACACTTGACAAGACAACTTCTGGTAATGAATCACAGTGAACCTGTGATTGGCGCTTATTAGGCACAAACACAGAGTCCTCTTCTCTCTGTGTCCGGAATGCCACAGACACATAGAGAACAACTCTTTGGGAAATGGTTGGAGGGGGTTAGGGTGAGAGCTCCTAAAGTCATGTTTTCACTCCATACACTTCCACTTCCCACTTCGGGCAGCAGATCCATTTCCTGCTTCTAGAACAGGAAGCAGGAAGGAACCCTGCCGGACCCTTTGACTGTATCGGTGTATGCGGATGCTTCCGAGGAGGCTAGAGTTACATTCACAGTGGCTGTTGCAGCCGGATTAGCATCCCCTGGTTGGTACAGTAGAGGAGTGTGAGACAGAGATATCCTCACCCAGGCCCTGCTGTCACCCACAGAGGAGAACAACACGCTATGTCTGCCCCTGGTACACAGAGATACAGGACTGGAATGAGGCATCATGGATTCCCATGTCCTGACAGCTAATAAAGCTAGCAGAGCCCCCATCATGTAGCTGGGGGGTGAACATGTTCCTGGTCTGGGCTACTGCCAGGTCTTTGGAAGAGAAAGCTGGCTGCGTGTGTGTGTGTGTGTGTGTTTGTCTGGGCGGTGAGAGCAGGGCCAGGGTTTGAATGCAGGGTTTGCTGTGTAGAGGTATTCAGCTTGAGAGAGTGATTTAGATGTTGTTTGCACAGGCGAGGCTGGTGTTTTTGGACTTGTCAGGGTCGTTCCGATAATTTGTTTGTCTGATGAGGGTGGAGGTGAAGGACTATTTCGAGATGGCGGATATCTCCAACAGTCACTGTCAACGTCAAGGGCTGTTAAGGATTTGTACAACTTGTTTCGATCTGCCAGGGTTTTTGTCACCTCCACTTCAGCACCACCTGGTTTCATGTATTTAATGTGTCTGTTCACATAACTGAATAATGCATTTGGTTTGAAATGAGAGTCATTGTATATGACGACTAAAAATCGGTATAGTACTTGTAGATATATACTACAGTGACTATCGCTAGCTGACTGTCATTCCTTCTCAGGATAACAGGAAGGGCCAGAGATAGGCCAGACGACTTAGAGTCCCCTCGGGAAAGGAAGTGACTGCTAGATGATGTCATCTAAGGTTAAATGTTGGTTTTGATGAGCTTCTTTCTGACGGCAGAGTCACCCCCCCCCCCCCCCCCCTCCTCCACCACCATTAGTCCAAGCGGGAGATCAAAGGAGGTCTGTGACATCATGACAAGCTGTCCTATGGCTCCATCTCTCAGATCATTAGTTACATGACTGTTAGAGAGAAGGGCAGCGAGTGAGATGGGGAAACAGACAGACATATAGATAGATACACAGACAGACACATAGATAGATACACAGACGCATAGATGGACACGTGGATAGATTGATTGATTGACCGACAGAGCGACTGATAGACAGCTAGTCTTGGCATGGTGAGTCTTACGCAAAGCAGTCTGGGAGCCAGAGCAGAACTCCTCCTCCGCCAGGAGGACGGGACGAACGCATGTTGGAGAACGAACGTGGCCGCCCGCCTTTCGAAGAGTGACTCATCGCGAGAGCCATTTAAACTGCGACGGCGGCGTCTAACACTGGGCCCCTCTCCGCTGCAGGCCTGCTGACTGCACCTCCGTCTCGGCTGTCTCCTCTCCGCCTGCTGATGGCTAAGAGCAGCTAATGAGCCTGTCTAACTAGAGTGCCGGCCCACACACTGGCCTCTGCGATCGGGGGAGGAGGGGCGGTAGAGGGCGGGGGCGTAGCGGGGGGCTGTCGACTCTCAGACACAGGGAAACGCAGAAGAGGGGAAAGGATGGGGGATGAGAGAGTGGTTAAACAGACTGGACCCCCTGGTGGACCCAGAGTGTTGGTAACGCTGTCACGTTCTTGCTGTGATAAGGGGGGGGGTTAAGGGTGTGTGGGTGTGTGTGTGCGCATTTTGTCTGAAAGGTGAGTTAACCCTTTGTGGATGTTGTGTTCCAGCCACAGGGACCTGAAACCTGAGAACCTGTTGTTAGATGAGAAGAACAACATCAGGATAGCAGACTTCGGCATGGCCTCTCTGCAGGTGGGAGACAGTCTGCTGGAGACCAGCTGTGGGTGAGTAGATTAACACGCACACACACACACACACCTCCCAATACACCTGATGTAGAGCTACTGGTGCAACCCAGGTACAAGAAAACACAAACACACACCATGCAGTACACTGTTCTGAGTCCCTTTAATGATCCCAGCCTTCAGCAGATCTACAAAGTTTACCACCCTGGCAGATACGGAATGGATTCAGAGACAGCGAGAAGCTTTCGAGACCTTTTTTTCGGCATGTTCCGACACAGATTGCTGCGTGTGTGTATTTCTATAAATAATGCAACGCGTCTTGGGGTCTGCGGCTGTTTTAGCCAGCTGTTCCTGGTTGACCTGGATGTCTAGGCCGAGCCCTGCTCTCGTGTGACACGTGCGTGCCCGCAGAGAGGGGACAGAGAGGTCCTCTGACGGACACAGACCTGAATCTGTCCACATTCTGTGGCTCGGACCTAAAAACAGCCATTTCAAACAGACCGACACACCCACGCACATACACACACACACACAGGCATACAAAAACACAGTAGGAGCATTACTGGAGTGAACTCAAATTCCCTTTGTGCTCAACTAGGATTTTTTGCATTCCTACACACGTGCACGCACACACACGCACACACATGTGCACCCGCACACACACACAAACACACACGTGCACACACACACACACACAAAGGCAGACATACAGCCTGTTATATTTCGATCTGTTCTGATAGACCTGCTCTGGATCTTCCTTGATGGCTCAGTCTCAGAGATGTCATGTTCCAGGTGCTTGGCACCTGCTTCCTCCTTTGTGGGTACACGTCCTAAAATACGTGGCCCAGGTGGGAAGGGGCTGCTGTGGTTTGGTTTCCTTACACAAACACGCACACACACACACACACACACAGTGGGTGTGTATGTGCCTATTTTTCAAGAAAGTCAGCTAGCGTGCAGCACAGCATACAGTGTCATTGTTGATCGCTCCTCCACCCCTTACCCTCCCACCTCTAAGTGCAGATATGAGAGTTTAATTAAACCCATGTATCTGGCCTCTCAGCCAGCAGTGGCTGACACAAATGTATTCAGTCTGCCATGGGGAGAGGAGTCAGGGGTGGGTGGGGGCTGAGGGGGGAGAAGAGGGAGGCACGGGGGAAGACTCCCTTCAGGACCAGGGGGCCTGTGGAGACTCACGTACACACTCGCACACATAGCTTCACCCCCTCGCTCACACATGCTCACACCTCTCACACACGCACACACACGCACAAAGTATCTCTCTATCGGTCTCATTGTGGGCAAGCCCCACAGTGTAGTCATCTCAGGCTCACCGTGATTGATTAAAGGTAAATCACTATGCAAATGGTAGCTTCCAGTATCCGTGTTAGGTTATTAGAGACACTGAGATCTCCGCTGTTTAACACTGATATGGGTCTGACTGTGGTTTCCCCCTATTAGGCACAGTGACTTGCATAAATGGCTGCCTGCCCAAATGTGTGATGCATTGGTAATCCGAGGGTATCTATGCTGTCTACGATGGCTAGCCCACATTTACTCACTTTCACATACAGCGCCACTGTTGAGAAACCCTCCCGCTATCTCACTTATAGTCAATTTTACAGTCTGCACACTTTATGCTAACAGTATAAAAGTCATTTTTTTCTGCAGATTAAGAGCCCTTTATCTGCTATGGCTACATTCAGGAATGTGTTACGCTTCGCCCCTCACCCGCACTCTGGTCCCCGAGCCTCAGACAGGGCTTGATAGATAAAGCAGCATGCAGCTTGTTCTGCTGAGGATTCCCCATGGTGTTGTCCAGCTGCATTTAAACCCCAGGACTTCCCCTGTGTCCCAAACCACTGTATGCTTATGGCCAGTTTACCTCCAGCTGTGGCTGGGATGCTGTTTGTGAGAGGTGAGGGTAAGGACTTGGGTGAGGACTTGGGTGCGGGTGAGAGTAATATCGAGAATGCAGTTTAGGATGAGGGACTTGAAGCAGGTTAATGTAGGGACTCTCTATTCAGAGCTGTCTGGTCAAGTGGACGTGAAGGCCTTCTTCTGTTCGTGCCCACCAGGCAGCAAGGGACCCGTGAGGCCTGTGGAGAGGGAGACAGAACTGGGAAGCATATGGTTATGCAGCACAACTGCCCTGTTCGAACACTCCCAGATAAAGACCCAGCTCTGAAACAAAAGGCCAGCTATTTGTTCCTTCCTCATTATGCTGACACTCCCCAGGTTGTTTTGCCTGTTGCCTGGTCCGACATAACGAGTCTATATCTTCCCCTCGCTCCCGTCATAGGCTGTGTGTTTTGGCGTGCGGGCGGCTTAACTAACGTCTATCTCCCGCGGGTTCTCTCGCTCATTTGCATAATGCAGCATGACACCTGCAATCAGGAAGGCCGTATTTGCATAGACGCCCGTTTGAACTTCCTCCTACGGTATGCCGGCGGCGGGGTTGGTTGGTTCGTTATCGCGGCACGCTCTCTGACAGCGCCTCAGGAAGTCGGGAGCTGTCAGGCCTCGCCATTCGCGAGTCCACAAGACAACAAGCCTCTCTAATGGGGCCGTTGTTTAAAGGCCTGTGATTGGCTCTCATTATAGTCCAGTATTCCCCCTATTAGAAGATCCTGAATAGGAACTGAAGTGTGGGGAAAAGAGGGAGGAGGGGAGGGACTGAGGAAGCCGTGCATCATGACTCTCTGAAAACACACCACTGCAATGTGTTTCTGTATTCCTCTCAGCTACTGCAGCGCTGACCTGAGCAAATAGGTGACAACTCTGCTGTCAAAACAAATTTTTACTCTGATATTGAATTAGTGCACCTCTAGGTCAGATGTAGGGAAGGGTGAATTATCAGAGTATTGGAATGAGGCCGATGGTTTCATGGACTGTATTTATAGAGAACAGCCTGTCCCCCACAGTCTGTGATGGAGAAAGAGAGAGATAGAGAACGAGAAAGAGAGAGAGAGAGACTAGGAGCTGCAGGCTGGCTCCATCAATCTTCATATGATATTGATGTGTCAATCTGGCCATTGGCTTTGCTGTCAGTCGCTCCAGGTGCTATAGAGATTAGTGTGTCTGGCCAACAGGCGCTGGGAGAGGATGCCCTTGAGTGAACATGCTAGAGGGTGTCTGTCTGCCCCTCAGGACAACTTCATCTGCGAGCAGAGACTTCCAGCTGGCTACCCTAAACACACACCTGACTACCCTACACATACATCACACACCTGACTACCCTATGCACAGAATATACAATACACTGATAATCCTGGGTTGAGCTAATCTATCTTCCCTCCCTCCCTCCCCCTCTCTCCCTTCCTCCCTCCAACCCATGCCCATGTCCCCACCTCCCTCCTTTGTCCCTGTCCCCCTATCCCTCTCCCTCCATCGTCCCCCATCCCTCTCTCTGTCCTCAGATCTCCACACTACGCGTGTCCAGAGGTCATCAGGGTGAGTGTGCTCTCCTCTCTCCTCTTTATTACCTTCATCCACCTTTTATTGATGTCTAATCTCTATTTATTTTTCTCTTTATTTCTCTTCCTCTCCCCTCTCTCTCTCTCTCTCTCTCTCTCTCTCTCTCTCTCTCTCTCTTTCTTTCAGGGGGAGAAGTATGATGGGAGGAGAGCAGACGTGTGGAGCTGCGGGGTCATTCTCTTCGCCCTGTTGGTGGTGAGTGTCAGCTGACCGCACTGGCTACACCGAAGGTGCGCTAGTTGTCTAGCATCCTTGCCGTCCAGAGCCCAGATCAGCAGAGCCACCTCCTGCTATGGACAATGTTGACCAGTGACATCCTCTCAATATGCCTCCTCCCTGACGGGCTGTCTCAGCGGCCTGGTACCATCCTCTGATCTGCCTCATTTACACAGCACAGCTGCAAGAAGCCATCCCAAACGACACCAAACATACAGAACACTGACAGCCTGTCATTTGGCCATAAAATGTGTGTGTGTGTGTGTTTGTGTGCTGGTGGGTGCGAGTGCGTGCGAGTGCGAGTGTGTGCGTGCGCGCGAGTGCGTGCGAGTGTGTGCGAGCACCTGTGCATTTACAAATATGGGATCCAAGGACAATAGAGACATAGTCACACTGAGGACAAGTTTCTTCTTGTCCATATGCTCCAGCCTGTGAGCAGCAGTTGCCCCCCCGCCTCCCTGCGTGGCAGAGACACAGAGCACCATGAGACAGACAACTAGACACACTGCTCCTCCCCTGCAGTTAGGCTTCTCCCCCCTCTCTCTCTCTCTCTCTCTCTCTCTCTCTCTCTCTCTCTCTCTCTCTCTGTCTCTGTCTCTGTCTCTGTCTCTCTCTCTCTCTCTCTCTCTCTCTCTCTCTCTCTCCCTCTCTCTGTCTATAACTCTCTGTAACTCTTCCTCTCCCTCTCCCTTTCTCTCTCCGCCGGTCTCTGTTTGGCATGTTATATTACTACCGTCTACTCGTCGAAGCTGTCATCTATCAAACAGCCACATCTGCAGGCTGTCAGCCTATCTGATAAATGACTCTGGTTGGGTTTACTAAAGTGGGGAGGAGGGAGAAAGAGAGAGAGAGAGAGAGAGAGAGAGAGAGAGAGAGAGAGAGAGAGAGAGAGAGAGAGAGATGGGTAATTATTAAAACCCTCATCGTTTTGTTTTTTATTATTTAATTGTCAGGTTTGGAGGCAAATCTGTGTAATTGGAGTGTTGTGGAGCTCTCTGAGGGTGTTGGGTTGTTTTGGCCCTCTTGTCCTCAGGTTATTCTTTGTTTTTTTGTTTATTAATGTGTCTGAATTCTGAAGCACGAGAAATTTCCTAACATATGTCAAAACTCGGTCTCTTCTCTACGCCTCTCTCTTTTCTGTATCTTTCTTTTGCTCTCTTTCTCTCTGGCTCTGTTTCTCTTTCCCCTTTTCTCTTTCTCTCTCGCTCTCTCTGTCTCTCTGCCCCCCTCCCATCTAGGGAGCTCTGCCGTTTGACGATGACAACCTGAGGAACCTTCTGGAGAAGGTGAAGCTGGGAGTGTTCCACATGCCCCACTTCATCCCTCCAGACTGCCAGAACCTGCTGAGGGGCATGATCGAGGTGGACGCCACCAAGCGTCTGACGGTCAGTAACCAGAGCTCCATGACCTCATCAGCCAAAAGGCAGTTGGCACATCATGTACCATTTAGTTGAGTTGGTCTGATCCTTCTTCTCCTCTCAGTCACTCTCCTCACCTCCCTTCTCCCACATCTCATCCTCCTCCTTTTCTCCGTGTTCTGTTGGCCTGAGAGGGCTAAGTCTGAAGAAGGCAGAGGGCGTTTCTGAGTTAGCCTCCTCGGCTCTAGCTTAGTTTACACATAACTGCCTCTCTCTCTCTCTCTCTCTTCCTCTCTCTCTCTCTTCCTTCCTCTCCCTATTCCTCCCTCTCCCTCTTCCTCCCTCTCTTTCTTCTGGAGAAACAGATCACCTTGGCAAGGTGACTGAAGAAGAGAAAGAGAGACATAGAATGGGAGAACATTTTAAGAGAGATACAAACTGATGTAGGGAGTGAGGGAAAGACAGAGAGGGAGAGGGAGAGGGGATACGAGATAGGAGTCAAATGTAAATAATGAAAGCGGTCAGAGTTGTACACAGAGGAATGATGGTGCCCTTTGTTCTTGCCCTGTATTTCTTATTCACTCTTTTTTCATCCAGATACTCACACACACACACACACTCGAACGCACACATACAAACTCAACATTTCCCTCACACACCAGGTGATTTCTTTGGGACAGTGGACAGTGTTGTGTGTGTGTACGCTAGGGATGCTGCCCTTGAGTGCATGCTAATATCCCATTCCCTCATGGCTGAACTATCCATCACTATGTCAGGGAGGACTCATTCACAGGAGCCCTAAGAGAACAGAAAACGTGTGTGTGTGTGTGGAGTGGGGGTGGTGTGAGTGTTACACTGTAGATAAAGTTAGAGCCGGTAGTGAATGACGGCAGTGGAGGATAGGTGAGAGGCTGAGGGCTGATGCGAGAGAGAATGAGAGAAAGATGGAGGAAGAGAAAGAGAGACAAAGACATAGAGAGAGGGTAAGGAGGGTCATTATGGTGATAAACATTACTGGAAGCTGTTCCAGAGCCGCAGGCCTTGTCCTGTGTGAATCCTCTGCTCGCTTTCCTCCGTCTCCGCTTGTGGTGGAGGAGGAAAGGTTGTTCTAAGTGCCTACATTTCCCAGCATGCATAAGCAGCACGGTTGCAATGTCCTGAGAAAACCCGTCCCTGTCCTTATGTTAAGGTTACTATTCTCTCTCTTCCTCTTTTTCTGTCTTTCTCTTACACCTCCCCGTCACACACACTTACACGCACCCAAACACATTTTCTTTCTCTCTCCCTCCCCTGCCTGTCTGGTCTGAGGGGACAGAGTTAGCAGAATGTCAAAAGCCCCTGGAAGGCATGTTCCTGGAGTTTAGCTTTGGCTCCTGCAATAGCTAATCAGCTGCCTGCCTGGGGTTACAATGACATCACCGGGGTTCAGCTCGCTGTGACATCACGGGGTTCAGCCCAGGTCAATGCTGTTGTTTCTCCCTGCTCACTGGCTGGAATGTTGTTGAGTCACACTAGCTACGACTTCAACCGAGTTGAGATGTCCGCACACGACCACAAGCAGACACGCACACAACCTCACGCACACAACCACACACACACAACCACACGCACACACACACAACCCCACACACACCATCATAAAAAGGAGGTGATTTAATCTATACAGGCTTAAGGGCTTTAGTCCAGAAAGGCATTTCTTCATTTTCTGTGAGCAGCTAGAGGCTGAAGCTAATGCAATCGGCCTCTGTCCTCTAGTTACTCTGTCTGAGGCCATGTAGACTCTGAGGAAGCCAGAGTCCTCCCCTCATCGTGGCCTGATGTAAAGGGCCTGTCAGTCCTGGGGCTGGGACAATGTCTCTCCTGTCTGTCTGCATGTCTCTTAGCTTTGTTTTGAATGAGTTTCTCTCTATTTCTCTCTAGATGTGTCTGTATTGTGAGATCTTGTCTCTCACAAGCCCCCACGAGCTAAGCTTTTGTCTTGACACAATCCCAAAGACGACAGGACAAAGAGAACACATTCAGGATTCAACCCTCACACACACACACGCACGCACACACATTATCCCACCTGCATGGTTGAAGGATGTTAGTGCTCGACAGATTTCTTTTGAAAAAGAGCACTCCTGTCAACAACACAGTGGGTCCTCTCTGCTCTCTCCCCCCAAGGGGCTCCCACTGCTCTGATGGACAGCCATATGTTTCACACACACACACACACACACACACACACACTCACTCACATATGCACAGAAGCACACACACACACACATACACAAAACACACACACTGCACATAGCAGATACACACAAACACACAGATACTAAATACACACACAAAATACACACTCGCACAAACAGTATACATGCACATTGCCGATACAAACACACACACATATTCAATACACATACAAACCCAGCAGGGCTGTACTCAGGAAGAGCAGGTGGTAGTGATGATATCTGATCAGTCAGATCTTTTCTGGGGGGG
The DNA here is from genome assembly GCF_963692335.1 of Osmerus eperlanus. Taxonomy (NCBI): domain Eukaryota; kingdom Metazoa; phylum Chordata; class Actinopteri; order Osmeriformes; family Osmeridae; genus Osmerus; species Osmerus eperlanus. Next base: position 16,575,826 of record NC_085022.1, read on the forward strand.
GGGGCGGGGGGGGTTAGGTGTTTCCACACCTACACATCCACACTCTCTCGCACACACACACACACATGCAGGGACTTTGTCGATATCCTAGACAGCGATCACATCCACGTGCGTGACAGCTGATGTGACCATACACACACCATCCTCCCTCACCACCAGACAGACTCAGGTTCATAGAGCAGTTGAAGAGACCCACTGAGGGCCAAGAAACAGCCCTGCTGTTAATCTCTCTGTGCGTACAGCCCTCACTCAACATTACACTCCGAAGTAATTGCTTCCCTGTCATCGGAGAGCTCACTGGGGATGTATTTGGTGTGAGGGGGCTGAATAACTGGATGCCCTATTGAACCCTGGTCCCTATGAAGTCCTCAGGGCTCGTATTGAGCCCTGCGTCCAGCAGAGAGGCTCGAGATCCACCGTTTCACAGTGACATCGATACAGCCCTCCAGCTCACACATCACATTGTCGACTCCTTCTGACGGACAGCTGCTTCTCTCATCCTCTTCTTATTGTTCTCCTTCCATCCCCCGCAAGCTGCCCCTGTCGGACTCAGTAACTGCTTCATTGCCAAAGCTGGCAAAGATGTGTTCTCTCTCTGCCCACAGGGCACTGGGTAGATGCCAACGCATCGGAAGGCTAGCCAGGGCAGGGAGAGGAGAGGACAGGAGAGAGGAGAGAGAGGGCTTGGCAGGGGTTAGATCATTCATGTGTGTGTTTGAGATGATGGTCGTGTGGATTAGGCTGGAGCCTTTTTTCTCTGTCTCTCTCTCTCTCTCTGTCTCTCTCTCTTTCTCTCTCTTTTCTCTCGCCCTTTTCCCCATTTCTCTCTCTGCCTCTTTGTGTAGCTCTTAACCACAGGAATGGCAGCATCTTCTCCCGTCTCATGTGTTTTCATTGATTCAGCTCCACCAATCCGCAGTGATTAGCGAGGTGTTAGAGGCCTGTTAGAATCATGTCCACGGACGATTCAATAGGTTCTTTTCATTTAAAACCCTCCCCCCCCCGCACACACCCTCTCCCAGCCGCCCTGCCTGCCCCCCCCCACTCATTTATTGATGTATATTTTCTGTTGTTTAAGATCAACTGATTTGCATAGTTGCAGGTGAAAGTCTGTCTGTGTTTCTGCCTGTCCTAACTGTACTCTGTTTTTTTCTTTTTTTACAGTTAGATCAGATTCAGAAGCATACGTGGTACATGTAAGTACTCTTCTATCCACCCCCCCCCTCGTCTCCTTCTTCTTTCTTCCTCTTTTGTTTTTGCCCATTCCTCTATCGTATTTTATTGGGGCTCCACCACTGGTGCGCGGTGTTTTGAGTGGATGTTTATTGTTTGTAGATGAGCTGTATACAGGATGTGGCTGGATGCCTGGCTTAGTTGGCTGGCTGGCAGGCTAGCTGTCTGGCATGGCTGTCTGGCTGTCTGGTTGTTATGAATGGCACAGCGTCGCCATGTCAACAGCAAGGTTAGAGATCCGCAGTCCGGAGGGAGAATTGTCTCTTCACATTCCCCTCTCCTCCTCCTCTCCTCCTCCTCTCATGGAGACGGAGGAGAAAGTAAACGGAGGAGACATCCTAAAGCGGTTACGTGTGTGACAGTGTGCGTGTGCGTTCCTGTGCGTGTGTGTGTCACAGTCCTTTGGGATCAGGAATGCGCCTCAGTCTAACCCTATACCTCAACTCTTCTGTGTGTGTATATGTGTGGGTGGGTGTGTGTGTGTGTGTGCGCTCTTCCTCCAGAGGAGGGAAGAACGAGCCAGAGCCGGAGCAGCCCGTACCCAGGAAGGTGACCATCCGCAGCCTGCCGTCCGCCGACGACATTGACCCCGACGTCCTGGACAGCATGCACTCCCTGGGCTGCTTCAGGGACAAGAACAAACTGATGAAGGACCTGCTCAACGACGAGTAGGTGGAGGAGGAGTGGAGCTGGGGAGGAGAGGGGGGGGGAGAGAGGGCAAGCAGATCGGGAGGAAAAGGAAGGAGAGAAAGACAAAGGGGAGGAGACCATGTGCGGAGAAGGAATGTGGACGGTCGGGGAAGAGGTGTGGTTCAGGAGAGAGGCTGAGTGGAGAGGACAAAAGAGGACGGGGTCAGAGTGAGATAGGAGATCGAAACAAATGGGAGAGTGACATGCTTTAAGAATAAGGAAGAACGGTAAAGAAGAGGGTGGGGGACGGAGGGAGGGAGGACTCTGAGCGCCAGAGGCCTTGAGTTGTTCCCCGCCGCTTATGAAATCCTTTGAACCTGTCGCTTTGGATGTCAGGACCCATAGATCACTTTGCTGTTATCACACACCGCTTAAGCTGGTTGCTACTGGTTATATCCCCCCCACACACACACACACACACACCAGCACCACCCTACTGCTCCTGCAATCCACCTCAAACCACGCAACACGCTCTCTGCTGAGATTGCTTCTCTACCACGGGTGTGTGTATGTGTGTGTCGGTGTGCCCACTATCATTATGATCCAACTAGAATCACTGTTATCTAACTAGTAGCACCAGTACCTTTGCTCCCCTGCTTCCTTCTCTTTCTCTCCTCTGCTCCCCTCTTCCCTCCTCGCCTTTCCTCTGCTCTGCTCTCCCTTGCTGTTATTGTATCTCCTTGTGTCAGTCTGATTTAATTTTCTTACCACAGTTAGGAGATTGGACTATAAACTTTGATTTGAGATCTTCTGTCTATGTGAGAAAACGTAATTGAGAAACTCATAATGTGACAATATTTTCTCACAACTTTATAGTTGACGTAATGGATAACAGACTTCTATTGATCATCTTAATGGGGCAAGGCTCAATGCTGGCTTAATGACTTCAAACAGAAGCCATCAACTCTGAAACTAAACTCACTTTTTAACAAGGATTGTGCATTTTTTAGTTTTGCTATCAAAACTTACATGCTTAATCTCCTATCAGTCATTTTATTAATGATGTGTTATTTTGCAGTCGGGCGGGACTTTGTGGGTGGGTGCGTGTATGTGTGCTGGAGTGTGTGTTTGCGTGTGTGTGATTCTGTGAGCAAGCAATCAAAGTGAGTGCCTGCATGTGGACATGGCTTTTTCTCTGTCTCCCACAGTGACAACCAGGAGAAGATGATTTACTTCCTGTTGCTGGACAGGAAGGAGAGGTACCCAAGTCACGAGGACCAGAACCTGCCTCCTCGCAACGAGATCGGTAAGACAGGGAATACGAAACAGGACCACCGTAAACACACAAAAGTGTCTCATGAGATGCTTGAAAATGCTTTTCTCAAAAAGCAAAAGCCGTTTCCAGAGTAGAGTCTGACCCCCCTATTTTGACGATCTGAAATGCAAGTACCAAACCGCAAAGCGCAAGTAACTTTGTGGGCGGGACTCCGGCTCGGTTGCTATTTTGCCGGCGGGATAAATGACTGCGCCTGCCGCAAATCTAAAATGAGTAGGTCCGAAGTAGCTACATTACTAATGGGTGTGGTTTGGGCGTAACGTGCAATAAACCAATCAGAGCGTCATCTCACATTCCCTTTAAGAGCGGATTTGCCAGGCGCACGCCAGGAGCGGTTCACAGCCAAGGAGACCGACGTTCTAGTCAGGGCCGTAACAGATAGACAAGTGACATTGTATGGGAAAGGCAGAGCAGTTTTCTCATTGCACTAAATTGCCCGCTCATGCTGCTCATTCAAATTCTTATTCTTATTTTTATATAGCCTACCCTATATTTTATTTTTTAAATTGTTTGGTTCTTGGAATTAGTTTAACTATTGTACTTTTTTACTTAATTTAAGACCCGTATATGTTTATTGTTTGCACCTTCCTGCCACAGTAAATTCTGTGTTTGTGTAATATAGGCTACATGGCGAATAAACCGAATTCTGATTCTGATGGAGATGGGAGAAGAAACCCACCCAAATTAGCTTCGGTTAAACAGGCGTGGGAGAAAATTGGCACAATTGTTACAAATCATGTTCACATACATAGAGATTTCTCATGAAAATGCTGAAAATCTTTTTATAATCATTGAAAAAATGTAACACGCCATAAATCAAAACAATGTAACGTAGCTTCGCAGAAAGAAGACCCTGGCCTCGCCAGCAGTGTGCACGGACCAAGCTTGCGCTCTTAAAATAGCATCTGAATAATGCGCCATTGACTTTAGACCACGTTTTTCCTGGTCAGTGGCGGAATTGTTTTTCGGAAACTGCAAAATAGCACCAGGGAACGTTTGCGCCGGAACACGCCTCCTTTTTCACTGAACCGCCCACGGGAGCGCAAGGTCATTTCGACGTGCGTCTGTGGAGGGAAAAGTCAGCTTTGCGTCGAGTGCAAAATAGGAATGATACTTGCGGCGTTGACAAAGTCAATTGCGCTGGGTGCAAGATCGGGCCCTGAGAAGTTTCAATCAAATGGGTCATGTACTACAACCCAACCCTTTTGGAACAGTGCAGTGCGACAAACCTTCTAGAATGTCAGTGTTCCTTGAGAAATACGCAGACAAGGACTGATTATTTTGAACAGAAGGATGATGGTCACTGCTATTTTAACGCTGTCCTCGTTTGATCGCAATCCAATGGAATTGAAATACCACTGACAAGTGACCAAGTGAACAGTCTTGGTAAAATTCCAAATGTTACACAGGAGTGTCGACAGGAAATGGACAACTTGGTCAGTGAGGTAATCAGAGGTCTCTCTGAACAGACAGCAGGTTTTTGAACAGAGACAGAACTCTCTCACAGCGCATGACTCAACCTCCTGAGGGGGGGGGTCAACTAGGTGACATTCTCGTCTTGTTTAGATATGGTTCAGATGAGGAGACATTCATGGAGAAACCTCATTCAGGGTAAATGAGGTGTTATCAGCATATTCTCACTAACAACATATTCTCACATTCTGGGCCCGTCCAATACTGTCAGTGCCTTATAATCATATTACGTTTGACATTTTGTTCATTCGTTTTCATTATCCAAAGCAACATGCGATGGTATTTCAACAGTATTTCAGTGGGCAATCTAAAGAGCCTGGATCATGTCTAAATGTCAATACCAAGGGGACAATAGATATGTTAATGATCCGACCAACGCACACACCTGGACACACATCATCAAGCTTGCCCTTGACATGCACTCCTCACCCACCTCCCTGCTTATGACACTCCAGCCAAAACAATCAGTTTCAATTGCCCCCCCCCCACCACCACCACCACCTTCCCTTCCCCCAGACCCCCCCAGGAAGCGTGTGGACTCCCCCATGTTGAACCGCCATGGCAAGAGGAGACCAGAGAGGAAGTCCATGGAGGTCCTCAGCGTGACAGACGGCGGTTCTCCCGTCCCAGCACGTCGGGCCATCGACATGACGCAACACGGACAGAGGTACGGGACACCCACCTGTCCGGACGGGGAGTGTGTGATGGGGGGGGGTCTTCATCTTGCTCCTCCAGCCTGATCTGAGGACTGCACCTCGAAAGCTTGGAGTCATTGTAGGCTAGCAGGGCTGGCTGACAGCTGTTGGCTCGGATCTCTTTGTTGACACACGCTCACAGATACGCACGCACGCACCCACGAGCACGCCCACTCTCTCTCACACACACATACTGACTGACACTCTATTGCCTTTGTCTTCTGTCTCGATGTAGTAAGACTGTGTTCAGTAAAAGCTTGGATATCACTGACGCCAATTCCAAAAGCAACAAGGATGAAAGGTATACATTCCCCCTCCCCACCACACCTACTCTACCCTGGTAAAACAACACTCTCCCCACTCCTCCCCTTCACCCCCATATCCTCCACCTCACCCCCCTCACCCCTGCACAGATGATGGGGGGAGGGTAGAGATGCAGTGGTACTTTCCTCAGAAGGAGATGAATTTAAAACGGTTACAGCAACACCAGCAAATCTGACAGATCCAATTCTAACAGAGCCATTTTAAAAGGTTGTCCACCTCGTCGTGTGACCACCAGCACCGTACTGGTTACAAATGTTTGTGACAGCAATAGAATTAGATGTGAGCAAAATGAATTAGACGAAAGTTAAATTCGACATTTCCTTTAATCGAACATGCTCGATGGAATCAATTTCAGTGTAATGTTCTGCTGTATCTCCCGGCTGCTATCTCCTCTTCCACTCAGTCAAGTCAGCCAGTCAGTCAGTCCCATTTCCTCTTATGCAGAATACTCCGATATCTCAGTAAAGTGACACAGCCGTCATCATCACCAGTCACTGCAGCCCCATCACACATCTCAGGCTCTCAGCTTATTCCACAAACCAATATCCTGATAACATGCTCCCTGTCAAAGGGTGTGACGCCTCTGTACTGTCTGAGGAGATTGCATGGGAGGGGGGGCAGCGAGTCAGAGACGACCCAGTCCTCTTTAATCACTACTAGTGATTGACACCAGCTGGGGAATTGCTTGATGGTTGATCGGTTTCAAGGCAATCTAGAACCATGTATTGTTCTTCAATATCTACCCGACTGATTTTTTTGGGATCAATAATTTGATGAATCAATAACGGAGATTGACCCCCTAAGAAAGACCATCCCAGCTGTACTCTCTCTGTCTGTTGACAGGCTTCATCCTAGGGGGAAATCCTGTTTGCCACATTCATCTCATCCCTCACTCCTCTCATCCGTTCCCCTCCTGTTCAGGGCTTCTGCCCACGGCGCAGCTCAGTTTCACGCTCAGGGTTCATTTCCCTGTTTTCCATTTCCTCCTCTGCTCCTACCCTCCCTCCCTCCCTCTCTCTCTCTCCTTCTCCTCCTCCAGAGACAGAACGAAAAGTTCCCCTGCATCTCCCCCCTCCATCCTGTATGTTCTGTTCACTTAGTTTGTTTCTTCCACCCCCAGCCCCACCCCCCGCCCCTTCAGTCCCTCCCCTCCTTACTCCCTCCCTGGGTGTCCTGTATGTGAATGCCTTTGGTCCCCGCGCCCCCCCTCTGTTAGTTTGGGATTGCTTTGCTGGTGGAGGAAACACAGCCATTTAACTCTGCAGGTTCTCTGTCACCTGATGGACAGGTGGGGTGGAGGTGTGTGTGTGGGGGTTGGGGGTTCTTGATTCACCTCCACCAAGAGGACCACTCACACCCCACATCCCCCACACCTCCACCCAAAGGACCAGTACCACCATATATGTTGATGTTGATAAAACAGTTTAAAACGTTTCCTCTTTCATCCTACCCTTGTGTGGCTGTATGCCTCAAAGGTTTTCTGTAATGGAGAGTTGTGTGTGTGTGTGTTTGTGTGTACGTGTGTGTGTGTACGTGTGTGTGTGTGTGTGTGTGTGTTTGTGTGTACGTGTGTGTGTGTGTGTGTGTGTTCCATTAGGTATGTTTGTGGGCACGTCCACACGTACTATACTGATGTCCAAATATTTGATTGAATTTGTGTGAATGTAACCTTATCTCTCTCAAACAGCAAAGTTTTGTCGACAGCTTAGAGACTTTTGAAAACTTTAGATCAGAGTGTGTCAGGAATCCTCCTGGCTTTGAAACATCTATTACGACAGGCCTGATCTCTCCTCGCTCTGAAAGAGGGGGGGAAGAGGGGGGGAAGCACAGGAGTAAACTTGATCTAAGACGTGACAACAGACATGTCTCTACCTCAGACACTGTCCACCCGCATCCTCACTGCAGACCTCGGTCACAGTCTGCTGCACCAGCCCTTCCCTCTTCTGGTTTACCCTCGTCTGTACCTCAGAACTATGTACACTAGTTCATACAGGACGGTAGCTATACAGTCATTAGTACAATACAGTAGTTAGCATAGTACTACAGTGGTTAGTACAGTAGTGACTACATTAATGAGTACAGTAGTATGTACTTTACAGTAATCATTAGACTAGTGAATACAGTCTGTACACTACGCACACCAAGTTCTCTTACTTTATTAAGATGAGTAATTAGTTGTATCCAAACCACATCGTTAGGGAGATGTAAGTAACTGTCAGTGTGGTGTTGTCATGTGTTATCACAGGCTCTTGGTTGTTGCCACCTTGCTAACATAACAAATGTCTAACATTAGAATGTTTCAAAATGCTGTCGAGTCTCAAACCTTAGATTGAAAATATAGCCGAGAGGAACTGGTGGAACACAGGGGAAGCTAATGGCACATAAATAAATTAGATATCAATATTTACACTCAGAATCATTCTGTTATTTTGACTCGAGTGTGTCTTCTTGTGATCTTAAATCGTGCTTTAATAGCTGCATACTTATTGAGTATGTTTAGATAAGTGCAAATTAAACAAATCCCACTCATTTCCACAGTGTTTGTGGATGTTGAGTGGTAAGAGATTGGGGGGGGGATAACATTCTCTGTATGTGTCTTGGCCGCCTTGCTGAGAGATAAACTATTTTCCTGTTTACGACAGTTTTGATCTGAAGAAAGATTTGCTCTGAGCGCTGTGATATGCATTACAGATGGCGCTGGAACTCTTTCACATAGGGCACACACACACACTGGCACACTGACACACGTGCACACACAGGGCATGAGAGCTAGAGAGCACAAACATTGTGTTGATTTCTAACACATTCATTTTAAGAGTGCTCCAAACAATGGGTTGATGAGAAACATTTGGGAACAAAAATAGACTACTGAGACATAAATGATCTCTCTCACAGACACACGCACACACTCACACACAACTAGATATTCTAGAAACAACACATTTGGCTGCATATCTGACCTCTTTTCTGCCTCCAGGTCCTAGTGCTACCAGGCATTCTGTCTGCTTCTGAGTTGAACTGATTCCATGTCCTCTTTCCAGAAACCCCTTGTGCTCATATCATCTCCCACAGTGCACCACTGCACCCCACGGGTGCACTTGATGGACCGCAGAAACAAAGATTGGTCACACACACACACTTAAACACCTTCAGGGAGGTGAGGATGCTTATTTAAAAAGTTTAGGGTCAGCAATAGACTGCTGAGACAGATATATAATCTCTCTCTTTCTTTCTCACACACTCGCGCGCTCGCGCACACACACACAAACTGAAGGGCAGGCTCTTTATTTTCTCTCAGTGTATTTCCTAACAGGGACTCCTTGTTTCCATTTGGAGAATGATAGATGATGGCTCGGCCGCATCTTTCCCCTCTCTATAAATACAACACTCATCTACAAGAATTCATCTCGAAACTCTCAACAGATGTACTGATGGCCCGCTCCAGATAGACACAACCGGGGACATGACCCTCCTCGTGTCGCTTCTGATCCGACCACATCAGTTCTGGTTCGGTGTGATTCTGGCCGCAGAGAGCAGGCTTTGTTTACCTCCAGATCAGGGGTCCATGTGATGTGTGCCTGGAGAAAGCATCTCTGGGGAGCTCAAGGTGGAACATTCCCGCCCCTGTAAACAGGAGATAGCACCTGTCAGCTGTTCTGTTTTTAGAGACACCCTAGCAACAAGGTATCATCTCCACGCACACACACACACACACACACGCAGGTACTGTAGATACATGGCGTGGGTTTATTTCTTTTTTGCTGACATCTGTTAGGGTACTCTCTGTTCTGTTCTATTTCAGTCTGCGTGACCACTTCAGCCCATCCCTGCGTGTGTGTGTGTGGGAGTCTATCTCCAGTACCTATCATACAGAACAGGTCTGAATACTTTAAAATAACGAATAGTAGAATCGAGAGACAGAGAGACATACAGAGACACAGAGAGATAGAAAGAGAGAGAGCGAGAGAGAGAGACAGACACACAGAGAGAGAAATAGAGAGAGAGAGTCTGACAGAGAGACAGATAGTCAGACAAAGAGAAAGAGAAACAGTCAGACAGAGAGACATGTCATACGGAGAGACAGTCAGTCAGAAATACTTGCATGTAAAACGTTGACAACACATCAAACCGATTAGGAATGTTTAATTTTAACCCCAGGACACCCAGGGATGGAAATGAATCAACATGTTGATGCATTAGCGTCATAAAGACAAAAACTAAACCTTCGAAGCGTGTGAGGGAAGCTCTCAGAAATCCTCCCATTCACATTCTAAATGTTCCTTCTGAGTCTGCGACTGTGTGTATGTGTGTGTGTGTGTGTATGTGCGCGCAGTATCACGGTTGTATGGGGGATTGGTAGTAACCCTTGTGCTTGTGTTTGCTGTTATCTGCTCTAGTGCTTTGACATCGGGCTTAACCTCAGCCTCATCTCTGACCTCTAACCTCTCCTACTGTATCCATGGGTGTGCCCATTGTAACGTACACTAACTGTGTGTGTGCGTGTGTGTGTGTGTCTACTCCAGGTCACGGTCCATCAGTGGAGCCTCCTCTGGTCTCTCCACCAGTCCTCTCAGCAGTCCACGGGTAAGTACCCCCCCCCTTCCCCCACACACCCTCACACATGCAGTCTTTTTCTCAAACACAAAGACACTCACACGTAGGAGGAGAGCTGGGAATTGTCTGCTCTCTCAGTCCCGTCTTCCTCCTCTCTGTGTTCTGAGGCCTGAGCTTTGTGGAAATCCAGCTCAGGGAATGCTGGTTAAAATCCCCCTCCTGCTGATTAGACCAGGGAGGGTTGTGGCACAACTTTCCAGCTGACTGGTCTGGAGTGGCTGAACGATTATAGAGGCCGGCAGATTAGCCAGAGAGCCGTAGCTCCTCTCTGCATCTCAGTCACAGCCTCATTCAGCCTCACAAGGCCTCTCACAAAACCTCACAGCTTCTCACGTGACCTTACAGCCTCTCGCAGCCTCATCCGGCCTCACCGCTTCTCACACAGCCTCACATGCCCCCCCCCCCCACCTGCCCTTGATTGCGTGCTGTGGAGGAAAGGGGTTTGATGTGACAATACTCTCAAAAGCTGCTTCCAGCTCTGTGGCCAACATGCCTGAGTAGGAGGATTGTCTCTATATCCCGGCCAGGCCATTGTTACCTACCGATCCATCTGAATACACAGGATGTCTCTTCTCCTTGGTCTCAGCTCTGCCATCACTCACTCACCTGTCTGCCTGTCTGATCTATCTGCGTGTGTGTCTGTGCATGCGTACTCGCGCGTGCATGCGTAAGCGTTTCTGACTGACATATTCTCTGTCCACGGACCATCGTGGACTCCCTCTGAGGAGAAGTCCTTCTATTCTCATTTTCTCCTCAGTTCTGAATGCTCTCCTGAATCTCAATCTGCTCTTTTGTCGTTCTCTCTTCAATTTTGTTCTTGTTGCATTTTGACTGGCTGATTGATTTGGCCCAGTGGGCTAACTGCATGTTGTTGTTTTTTTTTTTGTCTTTTCTCCATTTCCTTTGTGTGTGTGTGTGTGTGTGCATGCTCGCGTGTGTGTTACATCTCACCTGCTGCTCTGTGCCTTGGCTGTTTGTCTGGCCATATCTTTGCTATGTTGCCCCCCCCCCCCCCCCCCCCCCCGTGTGTGTGTGTCTTTGTCTGTGTATGCGTTTCCATTTCCCCTCTAACTATCATTGGTGCTGGTTGTGCTTGTTGCTTGCCCCCCCCACCACCACCACCACCACCACCACCTTCCTCTCTCTGTCTCTCCATCCCCAGCCTGTCAGAAAGTTCTGTGTGCCACCCCAGTCCCCAGATCTGTCCCTGTCCCCCAACAACAGCCCCTGCCCATCCCCCGAGCACAAAGCTACCCGGACAGGCGCCTGCACCCCCACACCAAACTCCCTCGCCCCCCACAGCGAATCCTTCCTCTTCCCACACCAGAGAACCCAGACTCTCCCCGCCAAGCCCAAACTGGCCCCGAAACCCCTCCATGCCACCCGTTCCAACCCCCTCCCCGACTCCAACCAGGACCTCTCCTCCGCCCCCGCATTGAAGCTCTCCACCCCCTGTCAGCCTCCCTCCTCTGTCTCTGCCTCCCCCTGCACCTCCCTTCTCGCTGGAAGCCCCCAGGCTCCCCACCGGCCCTCCCTGGGCGCCTGTCCCCAGCTCTCTGTGCCCTTCACCCCCATGGTGCCCCTCTCGCCCATCCGCCTGCACCACTTCCACCCGGTGACGCCCTCTCCAAGCGCTGACCACACCCCCAAATCTATTCCCATAATACAGGTCACTCCCCACCCCTCCCCTCGGGGCAGCCCCCTCCCCACCCCCAAGGGAACGCCGGTGCACACGCCCAAGGACAGCCCGTCAGGCACGCCCAGCCCCACGCCCCCTCCCAGCCCGTCCTTCGGGGGCATGCCCTGGAGGACACGCCTCAACTCCATCAAGAACAGTTTCCTGGGCTCGCCACGCTTCCACCGCAGGAAACTCCAAGGTACGCAGGGGGGTTTCCCATCACGGCTGGGCTGTAATGGCTATCAATCGCATTTCGAGACCCGTGCACTGTATTCAACTGTCTAGGGTGTTGTTGTTGGCCTGTTGACCTGTCTCTCACCTTTGACCTCTCTCACCCTTGCTGTCTCCAGTCCCAACACAGGAGGAGATGTCCAGCCTAACACCGGAGTCTTCCCCGGAGTGAGTTTCCCCCCCTCCATCCACCATCACCCCCTCTGCACCTCTCCTCCTCAATCACTGAAATGATCACACACAGTTTAGACAGATTTGTTTGCGTCCAGTTTAAAGACAGGTTTACATTCAACGCCGCTCAAATTGCAGTCCAGATTGAAGGCAGGGGGGAGGGAGAGGGAGGGAGGGTACAGGGGTACTGTAGGAGGGACACTCTGGTTGGGGGGGGGGGAGGGGGGCCGAGCGGGTGGGTGCTGGTGTGGGGCCGGGTAGTTCCGATGATCTCATTCTGTTCTTGGGGGTCCAAGAAGGGCTTGGCTGGCCTAGATTAGCTTGCATGACTGGATCACTACCTTCTGGCTGGGGGGAGGGGTGTGAGGGGGGAGTCAGTCTGTACACTACAGATGGGACTGGAGAGGTTAACACAGCTTGGGCAGTGACACCCCCACCCCCTGCCTTCCACACACACATGGAATACATACAGTGCATACAGTTTGCTAACACACACATACACACACACAAATGCATGTAGCAGGTGAACTGAACATGCTCCAGTGAACATTGTATGGAAGATAACACTCTGTGTGTGATATACACTGAGAGAAGTGACTTGGCTACTGTCAGACTTGTGCAGATTAGGAACCAGACAGAATCCACCAGGACGTGTAAGAGGCTGCAGGTACACATGTATACTTGGGGTAGACATGGATGTTCAGCTGGCTGTATTATTTTCATCTCATCTCTCTCTCTCTCTCTCTCTCTCTCTCTCTCTCTCTCTCTCTCTCTCTCTCTCTCTCTCTCTCTCTCTCTCTCTCTCTCTCTCTCTCTCTCTCTCTCCATTATACTAACAAGTTTCTCTCTCAGTCTCTATATTTCTTTCTCTCGCACTCTCTGTCTCTCACACACACACACACAGAGCTTCTGTTCTCAGCGCAATTGTCAAAAAACTTTCCACCTACGCAGAAACGGCTCATTTCCCAGAGGACATCTTCCTTTTTGGGGCGCCCGGGAAAGAGAAATAATGAAAAAGCAGATGCATCATCATCATCCTATAATATCGGCATTACATCTCTCCATCTATCCATCCATATCCCCTCCATTGCAGAACAGTTCCTCTGTCTATCCATCCCTTCACACCCCCATCCCTCTATGGTAGCAGGGATATCACCCTCCCATCTATCCATCTCTCCTTCCATTCATCCCGCCATCCCTCTATAGCTGCCAAGTTATCATTTCTCCACACCTCAAGTATCCCTTCATGTCTCTATCCTCCATCTCTCTATCCTCCATCTCTCTATCCTCCATCTCTCTATCCTCCATCTCTCTATCCTCCATCTCTCTATCCTCCATGTCTATCCTCCATGTCTCTATCCTCCATCTGTCTATCCTCCATCTCTCTATCCTCCATGTCTATCCTCCATGTCTCTATCCTCCATGTCTCTATCCTCCATGTCTCTATCCTCCATCTGTCTATCCTCCATCTCTCTATCCTCCATGTCTATCCTCCATGTCTCTATCCTCCATCTGTCTATCCTCCATCTCTCTATCCTCCATCTCTCTATCCTCCATCTCTCTATCCTCCATCTCTCTATCCTCCATCTCTCTATCCTCCATGTCTATCCTCCATCTCTCTATCCTCCATCTCTCTATCCTCCATCTCTCTATCCTCCATCTCTCTATCCTCCATCTCTCTATCCTCCATCTCTCTATCCTCCATCTCTCTATCCCTCCACGTCTCTATCCTCCATCTCTCTATCCTCCATCTCTCTATCCTCCATCTCTCTATCCTCCATCTCTCTATCCTCCATCTCTCTATCCTCCATCTCTCTATCCTCCATCTCTCTATCCTCCATCTCTCTATCCTCCATCTCTCTATCCTCCATCTGTCTATCCTCCATCTCTCTATCCTCCATGTCTATCCTCCATGTCTCTATCCTCCATCTGTCTATCCTCCATCTCTCTATCCTCCATGTCTATCCTCCATCTCTCTATCCTCCATGTCTATCCTCCATCTCTCTATCCTCCATCTCTCTATCCTCCATGTCTCTATCCTCCATCTCTCTATCCTCCATCTCTCTATCCTCCATCTCTCTATCCTCCATCTCTCTATCCTCCATCTCTCTATTCTCCATCTCTCTATTCTCCATCTCTCTATCCTCCATCTCTCTATCCTCCATCTCTCTATCCTCCATCTCTCTATCCTCCATCTCTCTATCCCTCCACGTCGCTCTCCAGCAGCAGGGGGAGCATCCATCTGCTAAGCCTCCTCTCCCCACACCCTCACCCATAAATCAGACCTCTCACCCAGCAGGGAGCCGTAGATGGAGGAGGGGAGGGCAGGGGTGAGGGGAAAGAGGGGTGGGGGAGAGGGGGAGGGAAGAGGTGGACCGAGAAAAGAGGGGAGGGAGGGGGTAACCAAGTAAAGAGTAGCAAAGTTTTAGTGTGCAGTTTGGAATTTATGGGCCTACGCTAAACATTATATTGCTTTAATATCGTCCCAGATTTATGCAGACATTACATTCAAAGTAGCGTTGCTAAGTACTGATGGAAGCCTTCTCCCCCGCCGACAGACTTGCCAAGAAGTCGTGGTTCGGTAACTTCATCAGCCTGGAGAAAGAGGAGCAGATCTTCATCGTGATCCGAGACAAGCCTCTGAGCTCCATCAAGGCCGACATCGTCCACGCCTTCCTCTCGGTAACGCCCCCCCCCCCCCCCCCCCCGTGTGACTCCTCCCCCTCCCTCCGCCCACCTCCTCCCATCTGCTCTCACCATTCTCTCTCTTCCTCCCTCCTTTACCTGCCCCCTCCATCCCCTCTGTCGTCTCGTTCGGGAGCCTGGGAGCCGTTGCCGTGCTGGCACCTGCTGTCAGAAGGAGGCTCCTCGCCGCCGCATCGGTGGTGTTGATTGGCGCTGGTTGTGGGCAGGCCTTGTCCGTGTCCACGGGCGTTTCTTCCCCGTGTGCGGCTAATTTATGTGGACGCTCGGTAGGCACCTGGTGTTGTCCTCCTCCGCTACGACTCCCTGTCGCGACTGACGCCTCTCACTGGAGGTCAATGGGAAATCAAAACGGGGCACTCGGTATTAGCATACAGATGCCTCGCCCTCGCCGCGTCGCGCTGAGGAAGGGAGAACGTGTTTGTGCGCGTGTGAGCGCGTGTGCTTTTTTGCCTGTGTATGTGCGAGGTGCCAGAGAGAGAGACGGAGAGAGAAATGTTGGAGAAGGGCGAGAGAGACACAGAGAGACACAGAGAGACACAGAGAGACACAGAGAGACACAGAGAGACACAGAGAGACACAGAGAGACACAGAGAGAGAGACAGAGAGAGACAGAGAGAGACAGAGAGAGACAGAGAGAGACAGAGAGAGACAGAGAGAGACAGAGAGAGACAGAGGTAAAGACAACACTTCTCTCAGATCTGCTGTCTGTAAGTGAACAGTGATTGAGCCTAAACAATGAACAGAACTATTTCTGTTACAGACTATTTTACCACCTAAACTTAACAAACTCTTGGAAAACAGAAACGATGCCAATGCAGGTTAATGTCAAACCGTTGCCCCCATCTTGGAGCTAGCTATTTTCCTCTCTAGATTATGCTAGCTGTATTCCAGACAGCAGATTGGCACCTGAAAAACTAGAATTATACTCCTCAGCAAACTCCCTTAATGGGATGTCAAATTTCCCCAGTAGCTAGCTGAAACGTGACAGTTTCAGAGCTAAACTGCTGAAGCATTCCAACAAATGTATTTTAGTAGGAGTTGAGTGTTGGATGATTTAAGATTACTTTAGCTGGAGGAGTTTATGAATGCATGGTTGCTCCTTGTGGCTGTAATCTGTTTAGAGTTTAATCTCTGTTTCACAGCATAGGAATGTTGTAGTGGCGGTTCATTCAACCTGTCAGGTACAGGTGGTTGACAAAATTAAACATGAACTCTCACTTCAGTTCCAATCTCTTCACTTACAACTCCTCATTCCCCTCATATCTCTCCTCTCTTCCTGTTCTCTCTCTCCATCTTTTTTTACTTTGCCTCTCTCTCTCTCTCTCTCTCTCTCTCTCTCTCTCTCTCTCTCTCTCTCTCTCTCTCTCTCTCTCTCTCTCTCTCTCTCTCTCTCTCTCTTTCTTTGTCGCTCTTTCCCTTACACATTCTCTCTTACATTATCTGCCATCTACCTCTCTTCTCCTCTCTCCCTCTCTCTCTTGCTCTTCTCTTTCTCCCTTTTCCCCCTCTCTTTCTCATTTGCTCTCTCACTTTATATCCATGCATCCTTACTTTCTCTCCCCCTCTCTCTCTCTCTTTCCCTCTCTCTCTCCCACTCTCTCAGATCCCAAGTCTCAGCCACAGTGTTATATCCCAGACCAGTTTCCGGGCAGAGTACAAGTCCACAGCAGGTCCCACCGTGTTCCAGAAGCCGGTGAAGTTCCAGGTGGACATCACCTACACCGAGAGCACCGCTGCCACCAAGGAGAACGGCATCTACTCTGTCACCTTCACCCTGCTCTCAGGTAACACGCGCACACATCCACAAACATACCACACACATGCACCAATGGCACCAACAAGAGCAGCATTATCTACTTGGTCACTGTGCTCTATAGCAACACACACATACACACACACACACACACACAAACATAAACACACGAAGATATACACGCATACAGACAAATATTCCATTTGGTCGGCCCTAACCACATGCATATTATCATCAACCGTCCTTCCCTCTTGAATGAGATGATAGTTTCTTCTCTGGTCTGGGGCTGACCACAAAGACAGACCCCATTCATTGTCCCTGTGCTCGCAGTCCTAGCCATGTGTGAGAGGAACAATCTGCACTCCAGGGGAGAATTTAGACAGAGGAGATGGCACACACGCGCTCACACACACACACACACTCCGATCCTCACACACACATACACACGCACACACACGTCCACAGAAGCACTTTTACCTTCCCTAATCATAGGCCATTTGGAGCCTGCTGGTTTTCTGATGTCACTGACTGTAGAAACTGAAGGTGCCCTGTAGGAACCCTCCCTCCCTCCTCTCCTCCATCCTCTGTGAGACCCCTCCCTTCTTTCCGTCCTTGATTCATAATTTCCTCCCCTGTCTTCAACTGGTCCCTTTATCTTTCCTTCTTTTTCACGTGTGTGCACGTGCGTGTGTGTGTGTGTTGTGCGTGTGCGTGTGCGTGTGTGTATGTATAGGACCCAGCCGACGCTTCAAGCGGGTGGTGGAGACAATTCAGGGCCAGTTGTTAAGCACACATGACCAGCCAGGGGTTCAGCAACTGTCTGGTGAGTGGACCTCCCTCAGCCTCTTACCCCCTCACCCCTAACCCCTCTCCCTTTCACCCCCTGATCCCCCCCCCCCCCCACACACACACTCAACCACCCTCCCTCACCCCTCTCCTTTCACCCCTCGCACTCACCCTTCAAGCCCCCGACCCTTCAACCCCTCTTCAATGCTACAGCTCAGCTACCCCCCCCCCTTCCCCCTTACTGCATCTCTCCCCCTCTCTGTTTACGTAAGCGGCTTCATCTGCATGGCATAGCCTCTGATCACAGTTCCAGGGTCAGTTGTTACCTGAGCACCCGAAAACAGGTCAGGATCTGAGGATGGGGGAAAAACATCTGATCCTGGAACAGTGGTCAGATGCACCTTCTAACGCTAAACGAAAAGGCACCACTTCTCACCATGGCAACGCCCATGCAACACACCACCAACAATCCCACAACAGACTGCAGCAAAGTCAACAGATCGGCTGATCATTGAGGCTCGGACCAAGAGCTGGAGCACGCTTTTTCCCTCAGTTTTTTTTTCTCTCTCTCTCTCTCTCTCTCTCTCTCTCTCTCTCTCTCTCTCTCTCTCTCTCTCTCTCTCACACACACTCTCTCACACTCTCACTCTCTTTCTCTGTCTTTCTCTCTCTCTCTCCGCCTCCTTTGTCACTCCTTCATGGTGCTCCTGGTTCCACCCAAGTTCCTATGTAGACAACTCACTGTCACCTCAGTAGTGGGACCCCATACAGATTCGTCAGGGCAGGTACCTCAGAGTGTCCTGAGAGAGGACAGGCTCAACAGCCAGGTCATGTGACCTCTCAACTTTGACCTGATCTTTTCCGGTGCCAGGAGCTGCTTGACCTCCTTCATCCCTACTTCCTGTTGTGTGAGTGTCTGGCTGGAGACACAGAGCTCTTGCATCCCATGTCCCCAACTAGCAGTACTGGAAGACGAATAGATGAAACGAAGAAAAGAAACGAGGCGGCGATTCTCTCGTCCTTCTCCCCTCTCCTCTCCTTTCAGCATGTTCTTCCTTGTGAGTCATGGCTCCCTCACGTGTTTCTGTGCTCCTGTCTTTCCTCATCCACCTGTTAACAGCCCCATCTGCTGGTTGAAACTGAGAAGTGCAGCAACTACCTGCATGATTAATGTCAAGTCTCAAGTAAGCAAGGTTGAATCGTGACTTTGATCGATCGATTGTTGTAATCGTCAGTGACAAGGGACCGGTATCAGGGTTCGTCTGGGACCAAGTTATCAGCTGTCATCAGCTTCCTTCCAATATGCTGCCTCTCTCTCTTTCTTCCTCTCTTTTTCTCTCCCTCCCTCCCTCTCTCTCTCTCTCTCTCTCTCTCTCTCTCTCTCTCTCTCTCTCTCTCTCTCTCTCTCTGTCTCTCTCTGTCAGTCTCTCCTTCAAACTGAGTTTTCCTATAGTTGTTATTGATTTTGACTGTTAGAAAACTGTTGCGGTGCTCTCCGTTAAGACTTAGTGACAGACTGGACAGAGGCCCTTCTTCAGTCCTCGTCCAGGTCATACTGGTGTTGGTGTGAGGAGGCCGGCATCAGGAACATCCCAGGGCCTTATTGATGTCGTAACTACAGATATGTGAGGAGACTTTAGGTGTGAAAGTCAGTTTGGGTGCAGTTCAATGGGCGTGTGTGAAGCCCTCAGTGACATTGCCTGTAAAAAGAGCTAAAAGGACTACAAATCTGAATTTGACATCATAGTGTAAAACAGGAATTTGACTTTTATTGACTCTTAGTTATATGAATACATGTATGTAGCTGTCAGCTATACAGCTGAGATGAGGGGTGTACTGGAGACAGGGTGTGCTCTTTTATTTATCACTAAGGGCACACTATTTATCATTCTTTACTCGCCAACAATATATCAATCTTATGATTTCACGGCTAAAAAGCAATGCTGCAGTACAGCATGGACCACTACTGCCTACCCACTGGCAATGT
>NC_085022.1:16595642-16633142 GCF_963692335.1 Osmerus eperlanus
GTACACACACACACACACTCTCTCTCTCTCTCTCACACACACACACCCTCACAAAACCTCATCCATCCTCTCCCCACCATAACCCCTCCCCTCCACACACCTACCTCCTCCTCATCTGAATGTCTGTGACATTTTGCAACCCCCCCACCACCAATCTCCACCATCCAGTTGCACCCCACCCCCCACCCCGCCCCCTATCTCTGCTGCTAACTTGTGTGTTGATGACCTGACTTGTTTCTGCAACCAGGAATCATCCAGAAAACCTACTAGGCCCCTCCTCCTGCTCTCCACACCGTTCCTCCGTCCGCCCCGCCCTTCCTCAGTCTCCCTCTTCCCGGCCCCCCTTCCCCCACTGCCCACCCCCGCGAGCGCCCAGGGACGGATATGGCTGGAGGAGGACCGTTTTTTGGGGGCGAGTGCGCAAGCCAGTTACCATGGAAACTGACACTTCATCCAGACTCCTCTGCTCCTTCTCCTCCCCCTTCTGTGGCTCCACCTAATGTCCGTAGACGGAGACAGCACCCTGATATTGTACATGTATAAAACACCCACACATCTCTCTTACACACACACACACGTACACACACTCTCTTGCACACACCCAAAATTGCACACAGCCACCTATCTTCCCATTCTTCATTGTCTTATCCCTATTCCCTCAAATGGACAGATGGAAATCATTTGACAATACATACCCTTTTGACCGCGCACACAAACTGATGCACACAAACACACACTGATACACAGGTTTAGTATGCACAGACAAACTCTGGGATGTAATAACAAAAAGAAAACTTAAACAAAACTAAAATATAAAAAATGAAGGAGTGGAGGGGGAGGAGTTTGTCGATAGCCTATCAGCCGACTCGGACGCTTGCTGGATTGTATTGGTTCATTTTTAATGTATTTTCTGTGTGAAAAACTGGTTTAAAAAACAGACTTTATTAGACTGTATCTCATTGCTGCAAATGGACTGGAATTGTAATTTCAGATGGGGTTTGGGGAGAGAGTTTAACAGGGTTAGGTGTGGGGATGTTGGATGGTTTAGAGTAGGGGGAGGGGGTGGGGGGGTCATGAGGGTATTTAAATGAATGATCTATTCTGTTGTACAGACTGATATCATTTCTAATGTAAAAATGAAACGTCTAGTTGTGACACCATGTTTAGATATTATTGTAGTAGCAGGTCTGAACGCCTGTGATGTCACAAGTTCTACCCGTCCTCCATGTTGTTCTTCTGTTCTGGTTCTTTTTTGACTGCTACCATCTGACCTGTCCCTCTTTCTCTGCTAAACTGCACTTTGCTTTTGGTTGTCATGGATACCTCCTAGTCTCAATAACCAGCAGTAGGGTTCTGAGGGGAAATTAAGTGTTCAAATACAATTGTGGATATTTTTTTATATTTGTTTTCCTTATTTATTCATCTTTCTGTTTCATATCCTAATTTATGATATCTTCTGCTATTTATATGAAAGAACGCTGTTAGATCAGTTGAATGTTATTTAAGACCTTGTGTGTTTGTAAATGGGGCAACATTTCAAGAAAAAAAATGAGATTTTTTTTCTTTCCTTTGACTTAAAGCTGAATTATGTGAACATTGACAAGTTACCAATTCTTTCTTCCCTAGCTTTGGGGAGAATGAAAGAGAACTTGCTTTATCTGTTGAAAAAAAATAATGATTTACCAGTAATTTAAGAATGTAGACTAGCCTCTTTTGGAGAGGAATATGCTCTTCTATTGATATTTGTCAGTTTCATATCATCGTGCGTGTAGGCCAGGCAGAGGTGGCGCTAATATGCGTCTCCTTGTCCACTCTTGTACATAGATTAACGTGGGGCTGGGACGAGTTCTGAAGTAACACTGGGGATTCCTGCTCTATGCTTTTAGCTTGTATTGCTGTGTGCATGTCAAACAGGAGCTTTTCTTTGCATGGCTTTAGTGTTAATGTTACATTCAACTCTCTTTCTCTCTCTTTGCCCTTACCGCCTTTCTCTCTCTCTTATATACTCACCCCCCTCCTCTTTCTCTCTATATCCCTTTCTTTTTCCACCAAGCTAACTTTTGCGTTTGAATTCCCCTCCTAATATTGTTTCCTTTAAATTTTGCCGAACCTTAATTCTCTCTCTCTTTCTAGCTCTCTCCTAAATCCTTCAGTCTCCTCCTCTTCTATCTTGTGCACAAAGTTTTGAATGATGCTTCCGCTTCTCTCTGATTGGCCCACAGCTCTGATTGGTCCAGCTAGCTGACCCAGGTGACAGGGGCACGGGAGAGGGAACTTCGGTCATAAAGACACAAAGCAATACCCTAGAGTTCACCCTCTTCTTTTATACAGTGGTAACCTAGCAACACTAAGGACATCCGATGACACAAGGGGCCATAGCGTCCCTCTGACAGGGCAGGAACTAACAGGCTCATGTAATCCCCATGTAACATAACTGTGAGCAACAAATAAACTCATTCAGTTACGCGCTGTGTCGCCTTCTGTAAGTGTTTGCGTGTGAGTGGGTGTGCATGCTTGCGTATATATGTGTGTGCACGTGTATGTGTGCACACAAGGACCTTTCTATGCATGATACTTTGTAACATACTGAATGGATGTCTATCTGTTTCTAGCTCATTGGGGCCTATCCTGTGTCACTATCCATTTATGTCTCCATCCGTCTTCCAACGCTCCTGGGTGTATCCCGGGTCATGTCCTGGTGTATGGAGTAGAGTCCTGCACCAGGTCGGATACACGTGGTTCCCCGCAGGTAACCTGCTAAAATAGAATTTTCCGGGTTAAGGGAAAAAATATTTCAACCCGCGTCACGGCTTGCGGTTCAGAACTAATATATTGCGGGTCGAAAACTTTATAAAACGCTATACGTTGAAAAAAATATATCAGACTATTTTTTGCTATGTTACAAGTTTAAAACACTTAAATGCTAAGCAACATTAAAGATATTTTGCATATGTCACAAATAAGCTATTTAGCCTATAGGTTATAGGCAGAGTGTGAATGATACATTGATAATCGGGGGGGTCAACTTCTTCTCCAGGGCATAAAGTAATATTTACGATTACAGGTAAGAACAATATATACATTTACATTTAGCAGACGCTCTTATCCAGAGCGACTTACAGTAAATACAGGGACATTCCCCCGAGGCAAGTAGGGTGAAGTGCCTTGCCCAAGGACACTGTCATTTGGCACGGCCGAGATAGAACTGGCAACCTTCAGATTACTAGCCCGATTCTCTTACCGCTCAGCCATCTGACTCCCTATATCTTCACGTCCCTCAGTACTGGTATCCACCCCTCCATCCGCCGTAGCGGTCTCCATACCTCTCTTCCTTCTCAGCAACAGTTGTCAGACTTCCACCAGGCCTCAGAAACAACAGGAAACGTACTGTGCTCACCAGGCATGAACTTTTATTGCAATATTAAACTTTAGTGCTGAAATGGTGGGAATTAGATTTCTACAGTAAATCCCATGGTGGACATTGCTACTGAATCTTAGAAAGAGAATACCCCTTCGGCGTACACCAGACTTCTACACTGTAAATGTGCACACGATCTGGCACGATCCACATACACAGAAGCTTCAGTTTACAGTCAATATCATAATCTGCTTGGAACAAGACAATAAGAAGGGAACTCCCTGTTAAATACTCTCACAACTCTTTTCTTCCTCATTAAATAGAAAATGTCCCATTCTGTCATTTTTTGTTATACAGACAAATAGAAAATAAAAACAAATAAGTACGTGAAATTAAGATACACTTTCAGATCAGTCAAAATCTTAGTTATGTACCCCCCACCCCACGACACCTCCCCACCCTACCCCACCCCACCCCTCTCCTCCCCGGCTTCGCCCGGTCTCTGTACCTCCCCTCAGAGTTCTGTGATGCAGTAACAACCTTTGTCCTCCGGGGGGCAGCAGAGTTCTACAGTTTTTCAGAATTCTAAAACGGCTCCATCTGTCTCGTTCCTTCTGTTTCTATTTGTGATGCTTGCTTCCAAGAGGGGAATTCAGTCCCCCTCTGCCGCAGATAGACATGGTTGAGATTGGGTGGAGAGGGGTGTGATTAATGTCCCGGGGGGGAGAGGGGGAGGCGGGGGAGTCTACTGTGTCCGGCCTGGTCTTGTATGTCCTGCTCCCAGCTCCGCCCCAGGTAGAGGCTGCCTCTAACCTCAGATCCAGGATCAGTCTGACCAATGGGGATGGGGGGATTAAACACTATGAGTGGGTATAGGCAACCTCGACCTCCTCCACCAATCCCTGTCCTTTATCCTCGTCACACGCGGGAGGTGACGTAGAGCGAGCGCAGGCGTTGGGCCAGAGTGCTCTCCAACTCCTCCAGAGGGGAGTCTCCCCGGATGGCCCCAGCCCCCCAGCGGGCCCCTGGGGGCCCCAGCAGCAGGCCCTGGAAGGCCTCCCTCTCCAGGAGACCCGACATGTGCTGCAGGAAGTAGGCCTCGCAGAACGAGCTCAGCTCCACAGCATCATGGGCCTTTAGAGGGTGAAAAGAGAAAGGAAGAGAGGGAGAGAGAAGGAGGGAAGGAGGGGGAGCGAGAATAAGAGAGTTGATAAGGAAGACAAATACATACTTTACTGATAAAACTGTAGATTTACAATTAGCTATTCGACAATAGAAACGTACATATCAGCTTTCACACATTAAGTACGTTTAAAAGGACGTGAGGGTACTGGTTGGTCTGGTGTGTCTCTGCCTGTGCTACCTTGGCTGTCCTGTAGATGCTGACTGCGTTGTCCAGGTTGATGCTCCGGGAGCAGATGAGCTCACAGTGCCTCTGCAGCGCCCCCAGCTGGAACAAGTTGGCAGCTGACAACAGCTGGGGAGGGACACACCAGAATCAGCTAACAGATACTCTGATGTTGAGACCAGAATCAGCTAACAGATACTCTGATGTTGAGACCAGAATCAGCTAACAGATACTCTGATGTTGAGACCAGAATCAGCTAACAGATACTCTGATGTTGAGACCAGAACCAGCTAACAGATACTCTGATGTTGAGACCAGAATCAGCTAACAGATACTCTGATGTTGAGACCAGAATCAGCTAACAGATACTCTGATGTTGAGACCAGAATCAGCTAACAGATACTCTGATGTTGAGACCAGAATCAGCTAACAGATACTCTGATGTTGAGACCAGAAGGGGGGGGGGGGGGGCGGGGGGGGGGGACCTAGCACAAGATTCAGTCTTGAGAACCCTACATGAACCCAGCATGAGACACAAATATAAGAGCTTGAATAGTCCCATCCACCATGCACCTTGGCCCTGATTAAGACTTCTGACACCGTTGGAACACTGCTTGTGAGTCTGTCTGTTGTGTTGTTAATGTCTAACACTCCGTGTTGGGCTAGATAAGAACAAATAAGGTTGGGTTGTTTTTGAATTGTGGTTTTTTTTAGCTCTCACCTCCAGCAGGTCAGACACGTTGGTCTTCAGCGCCTCTGTTCCTCCGCAGTACAGATATGACATCATCATCTGGGGACAAGGTCACAGTTCAGGTTAGTCATCTTGTTTTTCCATTAGCTCATTGGTCGGACATGTGGACCTGTGTTCCTTGGGGCTTATTGGCTCTCAGGAAAACAACAGGAAACCCCAATCAGGTGTGCATGTGCAGCATGTCTAACCCAGGAAGTAATTACTGATCTATCTCTGATTGGTTGAGTTACCTCATGGCTTCACCACATTGAACTCTGAACTCTATCTGATTCCTTCAGGAAAACCCCTAAACCCCTAACCCCTAAATGTTCAGTTGTGTTTGTTCTGGTCCAACTAAAGCAGTTTGAGTTATTATTCTTCCGAGACCCAGCAATAATACATGTCCAATGGTGGACCTTGGTTTTGGGCTGGTAACTTTGCAATCATAGTGCCCTTGGTATTTATATCCTGGGCATTCTAATAATGTAAAAAATGTGAGCAGCCACAGAAATAGCTGTGTAATTCTAGAAAACGTATGTTGGGACATTTCTTTTTCTTAAAATATATTTATAACAAATGCTTTTGATATGTAAAATGTAAACATTTAATAAACTTTTCTGGGTCTGAAGAGGATATAGGGTGAAGAGAATAAACTGTTTTCAGTGGTTTAGTTTGCTGTCTGGTAGACTGACCTGAAAGACGCTGTACTTGACGTCAGTGATTTCAACTTCCTTACTCCCGTCAGGCCCAGACGAAGCCAGCAGAGACTTGAACCTGGAGGAATCACACCGTCAACACTACAATGAACCACTGAGATCATAGTCATTACAACTGTTCTAGAATCACATCACCACCTCAGTACTAGACCACACTCTCACTCCCATCCCTAGTGTGTGTTCCCACTTCATTGTCTTGAACCCCTCTCCTTCACCCTGGACCCATATCCCTTCCCTCCCCCATCCTCCCCCCCTCACCTGTCGGAGGCAGTGATCAGCAGGACTCTGTGGGCGTAGAAGGGCTTCCCCTCCACCAGGAAGGTCACATCCGACATCTCCTGGTTGTTTAGGAAGTGGGGGTCTGTAAAATAACAGACACAGTACCATAGGAACTTCAAATTCAGTTCAGCAAAACAGTATAAACTGTGGATCTCTATTTTCTGGAACAGTATAGTGGATTACAGGACTTCAAAGCCTGATGGAAGACATAAAAACTCCATTACCCAGCTGTGCAGAGAGGGTGGCCTTCATCTCTGGGATGGCTGGTAGAGGAGCTGGGCCAAAACAGTGGCTGAAAATGGCTGCCAGTTGCTGGGTTATAGCTTCATTCTGAAGAAGAGAGAGAGGCAAGACATGGAAATAGAAAGAGATAGTGAGTGCACGTTTTGATGAACATAACTCAAATATTTCATCCTGCTATGCTGTGTCCGTGCTACAGCACCTCTGTGAGTCAGTACCAGTGCTGGGGGAGTCAGTACCAGTGCTGGGGGAGTCAGTACCAGTGTTGGGGGAGTCAGTACCAGTGCTGGGGGAGTCAGTACCTTGGTGGTGCGCAGGATGGTGAACATGAGGGGCAGGCCCAGTGAGACCAGCTCCTGGCAGTAGTCCTCCTCCCTGATGGTGGTGAACTCCTTGAGGAGGGAGAGGATGACAGAGGCCCCAGACTGCTGCTGGGCGATCCTCAGAGACTCCAACCACATGTGCAGCTTCCAGGGCACCCCTACAGGGAAAATATGGGTACTACAGTCACCAACAGGAAGCGGCAGCCACACTACACATAGATGGATATTTAAAATGTTTGTCTATGTATTTAGCAAACGTTGAATGTAAAAAAGACGCACCTACACACACACACATGCAGTCTTGCACACACACACACACACATACTGTGTATATGCCGAGAAAACACACACATACCCAGAGTGCGCAGCTCCATCGTGACGTCCAGGTACCCGTGCTCGGCGCTGTAGTAGCTGGCCTCCTGCAGGGCCTTCATCCTGGCCTTGCACAGGCGGGGGAGGGCCCCCTCGCCCAGCCCCGCCCCCGGCCCCGCCAGCTCCTCCCCCTCCACCCCCTCGGCCAGCATCTCCTCCAGGGAGAGCACGTCCTCCTTCACCTGCTGGGGCTGGGTCAGCAGCTTCCTCAACACGTTCCTGGGGAAGGCAGACAGAGGGGGGGGGGGGGGGGGGGGGTGAGTGCCTGCATGTTGGACTCCACACGGACTGACAGGGTGGTGAATTTTAAGACAAGGAGGGAGGCAAGGCAGACCCAAAAGAAATGGAAAGGGAGGTCAACGGGAAATAGATACCTGGAGAAAGATGTGTGTGTGTTTGTGTGTGTGACAGGGGGGGGGGGGGTGAGGTATATGAGTCATTCACCATGTAGTCGAGGAGGACAGAACTTCCAGAGAATATTTTTTGCCCTCATTCCTACAGGTTCATTCAACTCAGCCCTCTTTGGAACGACCCCTTAATCTGTCCCACTCACACAGGCATCCATGTGCTATGTTTACACACAGGCATGCGTTGCCACACACACACACACTCACTGGAACACACATAGAGTGAACAGGTGGGGAGTCCTACCAGTTGGTTAGGGGCAGATGGGTGTTGAAAGGAAGGAGTGTGACCCGAACCTACCCCAGCACTGCCCCATATGGCACAGGAAGTGGGGCTCCATCCCAGCAAGGAAGTGTATGGTAGAAACTCAACACCTTGTCAACAATACTGTCAACCTACCCCAAACCCAACCCCCCTGCCCTAACCAGGCCTTCTGATTGGCTAGCCGCCAGGGTCGTACCTGTGGCCGTGTGCGGCGGCATGGCTGAAGCAGTTCATGTCTTCGTAGAGGGATGATGTCAGGGCGTTCCCGCCGTGCGTCCTGGACAGAGGGTCCGCCCCCCGAGCCAAGAGCAGGCTCACCATCTCATAGTTACCTGGAGAGAGGGAGCGCGCACACACACACACACACACAGTTAGGTTCTATTTACAGCAATAAACAAGTTCCTAAGGTTACCCTTAACAGAGATCCAAATGAACATGTAATCAAAGACCAAATGATGTAACATGGCGTGTGTATTTGTGTATGAAATCCCAGATATTTCTTTCGGGGAATGCTACACGGACGCTTTCGAAAAACCACAGGCTCTGTTCTCATGTGTGTGTATGTGTGTGTGTGTGTGTGTGTATGTGTGTGTGTGTACGTGTGTGTGTACGTGTGTGTGTGTGTGCCCTGCACCCACCTGCCGCTGATGCCAGCTGTAGAGGGGTGTCTGCTGTGCTCTCCTGCCCGTTGCGGACGGCTGCCCCCTCCACGTTAGCTCCCGCATCCAGCAGCAGCTGCACAGTGAGGGGGGGGGAGTTAAACACTCTAACTGGTACCACTACTGCTTCTAACTAGTACAACTACTGCATGTAACTGGTACCACTACTGCTTCTAACTAGTACAACTACTGCATGTAACTGGTACCACTACTGCTTCTAACTAGTACAACTACTGCATGTAACTGGTACCACTACTGCTTCTAACTAGTACAACTACTGCATGTAACTAGTACAACTACTGCTTCTAACTGGTACAACTACTGCATGTAACTAGTACAACTACTGCATGTAACTAGTACAACTACTGCTTCTAACTAGTACAACTACTGCATCTAACTAGTACAACTACTGCATGTAACTAGTACAACTACTGCATGTAACTAGTACAACTACTGCATCTAACTAGTACAACTACTGCATGTAACTGGTACCACTACTGCATGTAACTAGTACAACTACTGCTTCTAACTAGTACAACTACTGCATGTAACTAGTACAACTACTGCTTCTAACTGGTACAACTACTGCATGTAACTAGTACAACTACTGCATGTAACTAGTACAACTACTGCTTCTAACTAGTACAACTACTGCATGTAACTAGTACAACTACTGCATGTAACTACATTACATTTTACATTTAGTAGACGCTCTTATCCAGAGCGACTTACAATAAGTACAGGGACATTCCCCCGAGGCAAGTAGGGTGAAGTGCCTTGCCCAAGGACACAACGTCAGTTGGCATGACCGGGAATCGAACTGGCAACCTTCGGATTACTAGCCCAATTCCCTCACCGGTCAGCCACCTGATTCCCTGCTCGGCGCTGTAGTAGCTGGCCTCCTGCAGGGCCTTCATCCTGGCCTTGCACAGGCGGGGGAGGGCCCCCTCGCCCTCCCTGCTTCTAACTAGTACAACTACTGCATGTAACTAGTACAACTACTGCATGTAACTAGTACAACTACTGCTTCTAACTGGTACAACTACTGCATGTAACTAGTACAACTACTGCATGTAACTAGTACAACTACTGCATGTAACTAGTACAACTACTGCTTCTAACTGGTACAACTACTGCATGTAACTAGTACAACTACTGCATGTAACTAGTACAACTACTGCTTCTAACTGGTACAACTACTGCATGTAACTAGTACAACTACTGCATGTAACTAGTACAACTACTGCATGTAACTAGTACAACTACTGCTTCTAACTGGTACAACTACTGCATGTAACTAGTACAACTACTGCATGTAACTAGTACAACTACTGCTTCTAACTGGTACAACTACTGCATGTAACTAGTACATCTACTGCTTCTAACTGGTACAACTACTGCATGTAACTAGTACAACTACTGCATGTAACTAGTACAACTACTGCATGTAACTAGTACAACTACTGCTTCTAACTGGTACAACTACTGCATGTAACTAGTACAACTACTGCATGTAACTAGTACAACTACTGCTTCTAACTGGTACAACTACTGCATGTAACTAGTACAACTACTGCATGTAACTAGTACAACTACTGCTTCTAACTGGTACAACTACTGCATGTAACTAGTACAACTACTGCTTCTAACTGGTACAACTACTGCATGTAACTAGTACAACTACTGCTTCTAACTGGTACAACTACTGCATGTAACTAGTACAACTACTGCATGTAACTAGTACAACTACTGCATCTAACTAGTACAACTACTGCATGTAACTAGTACAACTACTGCGTGTAACTAGTACAACTACTGCATCTAACTAGTACAATTACTGCTTCTAACTAGTACAACTACTGCATCTAACTAGTACAACTACTGCTTATAACTAGTACAACTACTGCATGTAACTAGTACAACTACTGCATGTAACTAGTACAACTACTGCTTCTAACTGGTACCGCTGCTGCTTCTGCTTGATTCAGACTGTTGTCACGGAGAGGGGAGACGGAAGGGGAGGAGTCTGAGTGTTGGTGTTTGGAGAGGACGACGTAGCTGGTTCTCACCTGGACCACAGAGATGTGCCCGTGCAGCACAGCCAAGGTAAGCGCCACCCAGTGGCGGCTGTCTGGCTGCACGGAGGGGTGCTTGGGGGAGCAGGCTGGGATCTGGAGAGACCAGAGGCTGGTGTTACTCTACCACCATAACTCATCCACACCGGTAGTTACTGCAGGCTTTGTAGTCAGCTGTTAAGTTACTCTAGCCTGTGATTTGCCAAAGAGTCTTTTTAATGAACTACTTATTCATTTCATAGACCGGGCTTTGATTTCATAGCTTCAGCAGGAAATTGTGTGTCAGGTGTGTGTGTGTGTCTGTATGTGTCTGTCTGAGACCTGCACAAAGTATCCTGGGCAGAATGGATGTCTACAATATTTACCGCCACATCCAGGTTGGCCCCGGCATCGATCAGCATCTGGACCAGGGCCTCGTCTCCTGCTGAGCAGGCGTACATCAGAGGGGTCGTGCCCTGGAGGGGGGGGGGGAGGGGGGGGAGCACGCTGCTTTAGAGGATGATCTACGTATGGTATTATCTGGGCATATGGTTGCCTTATGGTCCAATTAAACACACCCACACAAGCATACGCACACACTCACGCGTGCACACACACACACGCACACACACACTACCAGTGTACCTGATCGTCCATGCTGTTGACCCCGTCCGGCCCGAGCAGCTCGATGGCTTGTCCAATCAGATCGGTGCGTCCGCAGTTGAGCATGCGGAAGCCCAGGTCCAGGTGGAACTTGTCCGTCGCAGCTCTGGAGTCCAGTCGCCTGAATGAACTGAAGCAGCACTCCGGCCTGAGAGAGAGAGAGTGTGAGAGAGAGTGTGAGAGAGAGTGTGAGAGAGAGTGTGAGAGAGAGTGTGAGAGAGAGAGTGTGAGAGAGAGAGAGAGAGAGAGAGAGAGAGAGAGAGAGAGAGAGAGAGAGAGAGAGAGAGAGAGAGAGAGAGAGAGAGAGAGAGAGAGAGGAAAAAGAGAGGAAAAGGAAGAATGGACTTATTTAATATGTGTATATGATCTACTGAGTGAGTGAGCGAGTTCAAACGAGAGAGAGCCTTGGACCATATGGCTGGTGTAACAGTAGTGTTTCCTGGTGTGTCTAATCCGATTAAAGGCTCTGGGGTCATACAGGAGTATATGGATCACTAAACACATGCAAGTGGCATTCAAAGGGCATGTTTGTGTGTGTGTGTGTGTGTGCGCGCGACTGCATGCGCGTGTGTGTGTGTGTGTGTGCTTCCTCTCTTACTTCAGCTGGCGAGGTTCACAGTCCAGCCCCGGGAGGAGCTGCCTGGCGGTCTGTCTGACATCATCACTGTCCACCAATAGGCTCCTGCGATGCTCGGCGTGGACGATGGCCACTCTCATCCACTCCATGAGGGGCGGCAACAACAGGAAGGGTCTGAGAGGACAGGAGGAGGACAAGGATGAGGATGAGGACTATGCTCTAATCCTTGGATACTAGAAACACCGGCTCCGAATACATTCACTCATTATGTTAGCTTCAGATAACCGAAGAGAGCCAGACAGAAGCTATTTGCACCAGTCAGGGCTCGAGAATTGAAACGCTAATGTGGAAATCAGTGACATCATGGGAAAATCTATGTGTTCTCATTGAGCTACTGATCTTTCCCTTTGTGCACTGTCAGACTGAGGGATGGTCGTTCAGTTAGCTGTGCTAGGGGGAGTGTGTGTCTGATCTGAGTGCCTGAGTATTCCGCTCAGTGAATCTCTCTCAGCACCTTTCATGACCTTGAGAAACATTCGCTCGGAGTCACAGTTTTTCCACCCTACGTTAAACCTCTGTCACTCCCACACGTTTCCTAGTTTTCACGTGTGTAAAGGAATGTGACGAACTAGCCACCAAGAAGACGATACAGCTGTCTGTGTATAGGCTGGCCGCATTTCAGAGTGTTTCAGTCTTATCTCTAATGACTCTGTTATCTCAGTCCTGCTGGGAGCCATCCCGAGAGCTTCACCTTCATCTGGGGAGGAACACACACACACACACACACATACACGACACCACACTACTTAATAAGCACCTGGATCCCTGTGCAGGTGTCATTCACTCTCCACAAAGGGTGACCTCCATGACAGAGAGATGGAAGGCCTCATGTGATCTCCTACAGAGCATCACACACACACACACACGGACGGGGGGGTTTATTGTGAGACTAGATGCTGTCACCAGGCCTGGCAGCTGAGACCCAGCCCGAGGACGGGGGGTGAAGGACGGGGGGTTGGACGTGGAGCTAACGGGGGTTTCAGAGTGTGGAGTCAGAACATGTGTGTGTGCGTATGTGCGTATGTGCGCTTGTGTGCGTGTGTCTCGTCCATTGAGAGTCAGGCTGAGGACGCAGGGCCAAGTGGAGATTAGCTGGGCCATTAGGCAGGACTGTCGCTCTCTCCAGCAAGGGCAGTCAGTCGTCCAGGCAGCCAATCAACCAGCTAGTCAGTCTCAGTCAGTCAGACCAAAACATATATCAAAATTTCTATGCGACTGCACAACAGCTAATAAGGGCAGGTGGGTGATGAGTGCAGGTACTGAAGGGCTGTCTGGTGGGCAAGATGACAGGCTGGTCGTGGTGTTGATGAAGGGGGGGTTGAGGGCTTGGTTGAGTTGGGGGCCCCAGGGCTTTGGAAGAAGACAAGGAGGAGGAGAAGAGGAGGGGGAGGAGGGGTGATCCATTTCATCTTTGGATCTGAGCTATACTGCTTCCTCTTCCCCCCTTTATCTGGCACATGGCTTGAAGGCAGCATGTGTGTGTCTCCACTGCTTACAGACTGACACTGCTACTTTATTGAATGTTAGTCCAAACATGTGTCACAAATCCCTACAGCAGACGCTCTTAAACTGCTTATTGATTCGTCAAGAAGCTTTTCTGCCTAGAGCAAGCCACTCTGCAGCCCCAGTCCTCTGGTCCTCCCCCCCCCCCCCCCGCAACCCCCTCCAGCTGATGAATGGTACATTCCTCTGACTATATTCTACCTGGAACAGTAGATAACACTCAACAATGTTATGAGTATAATGTTTGCATTGTGCAACATTTCCCGGCATTAGGTTTGTTTCCTTCTTGTTAGCTCTGTGTGTGTGTGTGTGTGTGTGTGTGTGTGTGTGTGTGTGTGTGTGTGTGTGTGTGTGTGTGTGTGTGTGTGTGTGTGTGTGTGTGTGTGTGTGTGCGTGTGTGTGCATTTAAGTGTGACTGAGTGGGAGCGTGAATGCGTTCACGCATGAGTGAGGCATTTGAGTGTTTGCACACCCCTGTCACTGAACCAGACTGACTAGCACACAGAGTGTGTCAGTAACACTCCCCGACCAACACCCTCTCCCCGAACCATCCCCCTCCTCCCCCCTCCTCACCCGGTGGTTACCCCTCCGGGGTGACCCCTCAGCCTGACTCCCCTGAGCTTAACCCCCCCCCCCCCCCCACCCGCCCCAACCCCCGCCTGAAACACACACCTCCACTCCGCCCCAGACTCCTGCCACATCAAAGCCAGATAGCCATAACTGACTGTAACCAGATAGCCCTTCTGGCTACCCCACTGCACTGGCCCACTAACAATCCTACCTCCACTTTTAACAGTGTGATACATGCTCTCTCACGCACACACACAGTACACATTTACTGCCTACACATTTTTAAGACGTGCACGGTTTAAACTTTGTTTCACACACACACTCTCCTTCACACACCTGGTGAGTAATAAAATAAAAGAGGTTTTAGATCAGGGTCAGGTGTTTGACTCCTGACCTTTAACCCTGCAAGGCCTGGGTAAGGGACCTTGGCTCTGCAGGGGGCAAAGATCAGAACCACAGCACCCCTGAACTGCAAACCTGGTCCCAGGTTACTTCTAGACTGACTGGTGCACAGCCAAACACGCAGGGGGCTGGCTACCCCTGACCTAGGGTCAGATCTCCTCTCTTTTTCTCTCTACGCTATCCACTTATCAATCTCTCGCTGTATCTTTCTTTTTAGTCTAAATTGGAGCCAGAACCAGAACCAGTTTTAGCCCTGTTACTGAGTGCAGGTCAGTCTAAACAACTGATCACGGCTCAGATTACTTCCTCTGCCCTCCCACACGGTTTGTAGAAGGACTTATTTTATTAGTTGTCAGGGCCTTTACTCAATCCTTATCACTCTTACACATCACCCTTGAGGAGAACAGGAAAGAGAGAGAGAAGAGAGGCCACGCACTCCTATGAACCCACTCTCTGTGCTATACATCTTAGAAATGAAGCTGTTAAAACATGATAAAAGCTGTTGAATAGTTGTCACATCAATGGATGCCACTGTGTTTTTATAAAGCGTAGTCATACATGTACTCATGTATTCATGATGTTTTATAAATTATGAACTGACAATTAACTAATTATTTGCAACGGTTTCATGTTGTGAAGTTATTATAATGTTTTACCAAAACAACTGTCTTTCCCCTCCCCCGGCTGATGAATAGTGCATTCCTCTTGGGGAGTCTGAGGTGGTCTGAGGAGTTACTCATGCCTTGGAAACTCTCATTATTATAAGGGAGGGGAGTTCTGGAACAGTAAACTAAATTGGTCATTAAAGGTTCTGACTGATTTTGCAGATGAAAGGAAAAGAAAGAGGAGTTGTTTCTGATGAAAGTAATAGCATAATAGCTCACACACACTGTGGTCCCTTCTCCCTCTGTTTACTAACAATACACACACGCACACAGAGACGTACACACACTCTCAGTGTAACCAAACCAGACAAACAGTGCTGAAAACCTTAGCTACAGGCCTTGTAGCACCAACCTGTGCAGACTCAGTGTAGAGGTGGGCCACACAGAGCTCTGGTTTGAGTTTCAAAGTTTTTATAGAGGTTCATAGGAGAGAAGAGGGAGGGGGGAGAGAGAGATGCGGCAGAGATAAAGAGAGAGGTAGAGTGAAGAAAAAGAGCAAAACATGAATAATATACCTTTAAACCATCTTAAGTAGAGGTGTGGGTGATACTAATTAGGAGTCCACCATTTCTCTCTTTGTGTCTGTTCACAATTAAACAGACCACAATATGGCAGCCAGCTGTGTATGTGTGTGTATCTGTGTGCACGTGTGTGTGTGTGTGTGTGTGTGTGCGTGCGTGCCCGCATAACCCAAAATCATAATTAGACAGAGACACGCGCAGGCAAGAGCAGAGACGAGTACCGTTGCAATTCTTCAGCTCAGAAACACTCACAAAAACACGATCACCAGAACTTGAAAACCCTCCCTGCATGCACATGCACACACACAAACACACAAGGAAACGAAGCAGAAACAAGTAAAGCAAAGCACAAACACACATACAAAAACACACAAGCAAACCGTTTGCTACAACATACACTGACTAACACTTCCAAGGCCTGTATCAATTTTGTCTATCCATTGAAGTGCTACCTTTAGACAGGCACGAATACATCAATCTTAAGTGTGTCATTAACCTTCACACATACGGAAGCTATTTCTACTGACATTTTAAACACACACACTCTGACATACACGCGCACACACACACACACACAAGTGTGGCAACCTGCTCCTTCCATTCAACCGGAAGTAGAAGGAAACAATACAATAACTCATGCTGTCACACACACACATTTAGTAATTTAGCAGACGCTCTTATCCAGAGCGACACACACATATATGACACACACACACACACAGAGGAAACACACAATCCCAACTGAGATTGAACAGCCCAAAGGAAAAAAGTACCAGCTAATCCATGATCTGGTTTCATGTTTGGTTCCTCTGACTTCCTCTCCATAACCCCAGGAGAATCCGCATAAGATCATCTGTTTTCTGATGACCGCATACATTACATAACGTGATGTTTATACAATCCTTATCACCATAATACTGGTCGACAGGAGATCCTGGGTTGTGACTCTGTCCTGGTGAACATCCTGTGTTCAGTGGCAAATGTTCAACACAAGCAGCGATATCCCTCTTGAGATCCAGCAAAACCTAAGCAACCAATCACTGACCTCGGAATCCCACACACACGGTTTGGTTCTGATTAACCAATCACAACAGCTTCATCAGACACCATCCGACCAGTCCAGATGGCCCTCGGGGTACCAATTGGGAACACAATTACCATGGTAACAGGCATAAAGGCCTCCTGGGGAGCATGTGATGGGTCACCTCAGTCTTCCTATAAATAAATACCATCCACACCTCTTAAACCTCATTAGCACCTCCAGTTCTTCTAGTACCCCTCAGAACAAGGCTCTCACCTCCCGCTCTCTCTGCCTTCTGATTGGGTTAGGGACAGGTGTGATGGAGGTAGCTTACAGTTTATAATAGCTTGTGTGTGTGTGCTTGCTGAGAGAAATGCGGGTGTGGGTGCACGACTGTGATTGAAGCTTTTTAGAGAAATTCAGAAGGTGGTTTTGTATTGGAAGTGTACATGTGAGTGTGTGTACGTGTGTGTGTATGTGTGTTACACCCCACCTCTCCTTGCTGAGGGCCATGCGTGGGGGGTCCAGGTTGGGGTTCTCCATGGACTCCATCTGGGGGCAGCGCAGGAAGTAGTAGAGGGTGTGGAGGGCGTCAGGTGACCACGACACGGTCTGCTGGGGGCGGGGGTGGCGGGCGGGGCTCAGCCCCAGGCGCACGGAGCTGAGACGCTGCATGTGGTGCATGGCACGAGACACCAGGTCACCTGGACATGAGGGGGGAGAGAGGGAGAGAGAGAGAGAGAGAGAGAGAGAGAGAGAGAGAGAGAGAGAGAGAGGGGGGGGGGGGAGAGGGGGGGAGAGGGAGAGAGAGAGAGAGAGAGAGAGAGAGAGAGAGAGAGAGAGAGAGGAGAGAGAGAGAGAGAGAGAGAGAGGAGAGAGAGAGAGAGAGAGAGAGAGAGAGAGAGGTGGGAGGAAGGGATAGATAGAAAGAGAGAAAACAGGGAGGTTATAGTTACATTATGGCTCAATGTACTGTCAGCGAAGCAGTTGACAGAACACACACCCACACACACCCACACTCGACACACTGAATCCACAGTGAGTTGGAGGCAGATATGGAGTAAAGGAGATCAAGAAAAGGCTTACTTCCTGCTACAATACTCAGTATGGACCCTTAGGGAGGCCAGTACAGACACGGTTCCACTTCAAGCCATTACTCTCCACTGTTCATTAACCCATTACACCCCCACCCCAAACAATTAGCACTGCCATTAACAGTAAGCACAGCCAGACCACCACAGTGTAAACAACCATTCATCTCTAATCACTCAAACACTTCATGGGCTGACACACTAACTGACTAACTGGATGTTTTAAAGGTGGTGTTAAGATTCCAGTTGTGAAGGCCAGACAACAGAGACAGACCAGGATGTAGCAATATGACTAACTATGGACAGAGTTTACAAACAGTTGAGAGTATGCCCTGTGGAGATAATACAAGTTAACATAGTTAGTAGTGCTATGGATGTTTGTCCTATGATGTAGCTATAAAGCTTGGGTAAGGCACTTCACCCTACTTGCCTCGGGGGAATGTCCCTGTACTTACTGTTAGCCGCTCTGGATAAGAGCGTCTGCTAAATGACTAAATGTAAATGTAAAGCACCCACAGACACACACACACACATTGTACACACATGCATAAGAGAATCCCCCACACACACACACACACATACACACACTAAAAAGATAAAAGTAGGGGCAGTCCAGCCAGCAGTGCAGCAGGGGAAGTAGATAACATCCTGGTGCGTGACCGAGGGGGGGCCAGGGACGAATGATAGTGGGGCGGGGGTGGGAGGGGCTGTGGTGTTAGTGGAGGGTAGGGGGCAGGGTTGACGGTAGAGGGGGATGGGGGTGGTGGGTGGGGTCCAGCAAGGGTTAGTGGGTAGTGGAGGGTAGGGGTGGGTTGGACGGGGGTGGGGTGGAGAACATGGTTGGGTGGGGGGGGGCATGTTCTGGATCAGGTAGCTTTCATTCAGCATAATTATCCCTGGGTTAATTTCTAACCAGATTACTGTGAGTGGGAGTTTGCCCTGGGGCCAGGGCTGGGGGGTAACATAAGGGAACTGGGGGGGTTAGCTCCCTCAAACACAGACCCCACCACCAGCAGAAGGGCTTCTTTGTGTTCCCACCACCAGCAACCCTCCAGGGGGCCTGGGAGGAATTCCAGCCCAGGACAGAAAGCCTCTCCCTGGCTTCTTAGTCCCGATCTCTCCCCTGAGGGCCAGCTCAGCCCCAGAGATCTGAGGAGGATATGAAGGACTACATTCTTGGATGTTAAGTCATTTCGGATCCCTGCTTCTAGGTTTAGGAATCAATATAATACTCTGGCCCCTCCTTCTCCCTTCAGGGTTTGTACAGGTCCCTCTAGGACGGAGAGGGCCGCAGTGAGGACGTGTAATGCTCTCTGTGAATAAGCCCTGAGCAAAGCTGAGGAGCTGTGGTTTAAGTTAAGTATTCAATGAAGAGTTGCTCATGTGTCCAACTACATGAGATTGTGTTTTACTAATAATGGTGCTACCCAGAAAAGTAGACATGGCACTGCTGGGGACCAACTCAAATGAAGATCCTGGTCTTGGACTGAGACCTGGCCAATGTTGTTATTATTGTTTACAGGATGGGATAGAAATACTAAAGGTTATGAGCAGTGCAAAAATCTTCAAAAACTGTAGGTGTGTCTGGTCAGGTCGAGCACAGGGCTCCAGGAGGACTAGGTAGCGCCACACAGATGCCCCAGTGTCTGCCCTGTCTCCTGGGCACGGCTCAGAATGCCCGCCCCTGTGTGTGTGGAGGCCTGAAGGATGCCAGCCCTGCCTAACCAAACCCGCCGCACAGACCAGGCACAAAGACAGCCCTCAGAGAGACAGGAAATGGGTAAGATCAAATGTGTATTAGTGTGTGTATGCATGTTCATTTGTGTGTATGTGTTCATTTTCTTAAATGGCCGAGTAACGGTTGGTAGTTGAGTACGAACGTAGCCTTGTGCAATCTGGACAAACGGCAGAGTGTTCACTCATTTGGAAAAGGAAACCTATCCCTCCTCCCTCCCTCCCTCCCTCCCTCCACCCTCCCTTCCTCCCTCCCTCCTCCCTCCCTCCCTCCCTCCCTCCCTCCCTCCCTCCCTCCCTCCTCCCTCCCTCCCTCCCTCCCTCCCTCTTCCCTCCTTCCTCCCTCCCTCCACTGTATTCCTCCTGTCTCTCTTCCCCTCCTCACCTCTCTACCCTTCCATCATCCCCTCCCTCTTTCCCCCGAGCTTTGACTCGTCTCCCCACCCACTAGACCTTAACCCCTCACCACTCAATCTCCGTCTCTCCATCTCTGCCTCTGTCTGCGGAGGCCTCCAGTGTAAACAAACCACAGGTATAGGCTACAGTAGAGTACAGTATGACAGTACAAATGTGTATGTGTCCTTCACACACTGTATAACTTTCCAAATTCCACATGACAAGCAATTTTAGAAATTACAAAACGTCAACGCCTGGAAAAATCATCTCAAAGTCTGACAGACGGTCAACAGTACTCAACGGTTTTAAGTTTCCCAACACTGGTTCCATACAGATGAGGTTGTTTTCCTGCTGATGGCGGGTCTATTATGAGGGAGGAGGTTTAAATCTCCAGCTTCACCCAGACTGATCTCAAACAAAACCCACCTGATTCAAAATCCAACTGAACCTAAAATGAACCCTAAATATGGGACTATTGTACAGCCCGTTTCCATGGCAGGCAGCAAGGGCTTTGAGCCTTCAACACCTCCCAGAGCAAAGCCAGAGTCTCCTTCCTCTCCCAGACTCCTTCCTTTCTCTGCAGAGGCTGGAGGCCCAGAGGACCAGACCGGAGCACACCCAGGACCAGGCATCTCCCTCTCTGATAACAGGGAAGTTTGGACCCCAGACAGATAGATATGCGCTTCAGAACAGCACCAGACTGGGGTAGAGACAGGGGGGACTGCTGCTAGGAGATCGAGTCTGACTGACTGCTGATAATGAGGGTGCATCTGTGGAATCTATTTGGCTCCTGCTATAGAAGGACAGGCAAGCAGGCAGACATAGACAGGAAGGTATGCAGACAGACAGGCAAGCAGACAGACGGGCAGGCAGGCAGACAGACAGACAGACAGGCAAGCAGACAGGCAGGCAAGGCAAGGCAGGTAAACAGACATGTGGTGAACAGCCAGCCAGCAACCCAGCTAGACATAGACAGACAGCCAGTCAGACATAGTCACAGTGATAAAGAGGCAGACAGATACAGTGACAAAGTGAAAAACAGACTTAAGAATGATACATTAAAGATAGATCAAAAAGTAGGATGTGGCAATAGTTGATTCAACAAATACACACACACACACACTTTACACACTGTATTATCATTTGTTGCATTATATATGACCAGAGAGCCTATCAGCTATTCCAGAGAGAATATCCCTATATGGTGGTCTGTTTCCTCAGCTAAGTAGAAGATACTGTGTGTATTTACAGGAGTCTGCATTATCACTGTTTCCCACACACTGGCTGGCTGAAACAACAGCCTTTCTGGCAGAAGAATGTCTATCTCTGGTTATTGTCCTTCAGGGTGAACTAACATACGGGGAGAAAGGAGGGCCAAGCAAATAATACTAACATCGAGGCTCATTCAAATGCATGTGTGTTTACTCGTTTATTGTTTTATTTATTTAAAAGGGATACTGGTAAGGTGTCTGAAGGATTCAGTAAGTGTATTTATTGCATTTGAGAGGGCTACATTTGAAGACTGACTTTTTGTTTTCGCAGGGGAAGGACGATTGTTAAGTTTCCCATAAAGTTTAAGAGATATTAAATCCTTAAATCTGCAAAAGACACC
The DNA here is from genome assembly GCF_963692335.1 of Osmerus eperlanus. Classification (NCBI taxonomy): domain Eukaryota; kingdom Metazoa; phylum Chordata; class Actinopteri; order Osmeriformes; family Osmeridae; genus Osmerus; species Osmerus eperlanus. The sequence goes on from NC_085022.1 coordinate 16,617,206, forward strand.
TTGGCCTACACACACACATATACACAAACGCACACAGACACACACAGACACTCACTGAGCTCGGAAATGCTGCCAACGCAGGTAGCCAGGAGGGACTGTTCCAGGGTACGTAGCTCCAGCTGGGCATAGGCATCCTCCCTGCTCTCCACCCCGGCCTGGCTCTCTGTGTATGGGCTGAAGTGGGCCGGGAGAGACAGTACACCTTCAGAGAGGAGAGAGAGAGACAGAGAGAGACAGGGAGAGGGGTACGGAGATGGGGGAGAGAGAAGGATTTAGCGAGAGTGAGATGAGGGAGAGAAAGAGAAGGTGCGAGAGAGAGAAAGAGAGAGAGAGAGAGCGAGAGAGAGAGAGAGAGAGAGAGAGAGAGAGAGAGAGAGAGAGAGAGAGAGAGAGAGAAGGAGGAAGAGGGAAGTGATTAATTATGTACACAAACATCTATCAATCACATAATTAGTCTTCATTTATGCTGCTTTAAAAACATGGAGCTAGGATACATCTGTTTCTGTTCGGTCAGATAAGCAAACACACACTCTCTATATCAAGTGTAAACATGAGGCCTGCCTCAACACATCTAGCAACAAACAGGCGGGACCAGGTCCCACACACATACACATACCCCCACACACACGCGCGCACACACACATGCATGCAAGCACACTTTACACAAGTACAAACTGAACATAAAACAGCACCAACCTATTTAAAGATGATGAATGCCTGTATCACTGATGTAACAAACAAGGCAGTTATATCATGCTTGATATTTCCTTGTCTAAAAAATTACTCAGCAATCACTACAAACTTCGCAATCACTTCAATCTGTGACCAATCGCAAACATGAGGCAGGTTTTTATTTTCTTACAAAACAGCAGAACACTTTGACAGCAACATGTCAGGTTATTTATGGATGAGAAGAAACTGCACTGATTACATAAAGACTTTCCTAGTATCGGTCCTGCTGCTCTTCTCCCTAGCTCCTTTAGAACTAGCTATTCCAGAACTAGCTACTCCAGAACTAGATTCTCCAGACCAGACCCAGCCACTCCAGAGCTAGCTACTCCATAACATATCCTGCACCAGAAGCTCAACACCTTGCCAACCATTAGGAGCTGAGGGAAGTGTGGGATGGGGAACAAAGGGAAAGAGGAATGCAAAAGGAAAGATGATTAGTGCAGGTTTATGATTTATACCCCAAATAAAAGAGGATAACGTATCTCCTCATCCTGCTCTCTCTCTCCTCCCCCCTCTCTCTTTCTCCCTTTCTTTCTCCCTTTCTTTCTCCCTTTCTTTCTCCCTTTCTCTCTCTCTCTCTCTCTCTCTCTCTCTCTGTCTCTCTCTCTCTATTTAAAGGATGAAAAGGATTTCCACAGGCTCCCTTTACCAAAATTACATTTCCATGTGTTTCCGGCAAGCGGAATGCTGACCCTGGAATCTTGGAAGGTTTGGCCAGTAAAAAAAACCCAACAACCTGCTGATTGATAAATAAATTAATAACTAAGCATCTCCCTAATAGATCTAGCACTTTGCTCTTTTTCCTTTCTGCAATCCATTACAGAAGATCCAGGTTCCTGAGACCCATAAAACCTGACTCCTTGTAGGAGTAAAGGAGAATATCCCAACCTCCCTGTAAAAACATTTAAGTTTAAGAACAAAATACTGCAATCTCGGCTAGCCAGTTCCTGTGTCGTAAATACCAAGGGGCAGGCTAAACGTTAGCTTACCGTAAACAGGCCCTTTACAGGTTTCAGAAGTCAACATGAGTTACACTTATTATGTAATGTTTATGCCCCACAGTAGCGTCTTTATTCACTACTGCACTGCATACAGCCACCAATAACCAGAATTGTCAAACACACACACACACACGTACACACACTCATAAACGCACACAAAAACCCACATGGTAATCTTTCAACAAAAGATACGTTTGTGGGAAGGTAGTTCAAAACCTAACTGTACTATGTGTATGTGAAAAAGAAATTGCTGAATGAAAAGCACGTTCAATTAGTGCCATCCTTCCTAATGGGAATTCAGTCCTAGAATGTGTCTGTGGCCACAGCCATTATGTGCATGTTTGTGCGTGCGTGTGTATGGTGCAGTATCTGAAATATGTGCTGACTCTCTTCATTTCACACAATGGAAACGGCTGCTTCTAGAAGAGTGTGGTGTTGCACAAAGGACAGACACACCACACATTACTGTTTCTCCGCAATACTGTAGCAACTGTACACACACACACACACACACACACACAGACACACCCTTCAACCTGTCAATCTGGCCTGTTTAATTAGGCCGAGATAACCAGGGCTAATCTGCCGTGGACAGCGAGTCATCTGTTAAAATGACCATTAACATCAGCATGACTGAGCCCTGCACTGCTCTAATTCCTTTAATAGACCCTCTCTGTCCTCACAATTTCTCTGTTTTTCTCTTATTATCTCTTCACTTCCACTTCTCTCTTTCGGTCTCCCTCTCTTTAATTCTCTCTTCACTTTCCACCCTCTCACTCTTCTTTCTCTCTCCTTGCTCACCACTTCTCTCTCGTCTCTTTCTAACTCTCTCATTCTCTCGCTCCCTCAAATTTCTCTCTCCTTGCTATACACTTCTTTCTCTCATTCCCTTTCCACTTTTCGTTTTCTATTATTGAGCTTCTCCTCCCGTCTCAGAGATAGAGTCCAAAGCTGATTAAAGGAAATGCAGGCTGCACAACATCTATCTGAAGTTTGATGAGCTTTCACTTCAAAAGCAGCATTACTCTGTGAGTTCTGCCACAGTATTTTGGTCAGGAAAAGGGGACTCTACACACAGGATGTAATGTGGAGGGGTACGTTTCAGAGTTGAATCATTGGAATGTGCGAAGGTACAGTATATGTGTGCAGTTCGGTCCATGTTCCGGGGTGTGATTGACATGTTGGAGAACAGAGAACTCATCAGACAAGGATGTTGACGAGGATGTGTGTGAAGCGTGGGAAAATCTGAGCATTAACATAGGATGCATGCGTGTGTGTGTGTGTGTGTGTGTGAGTAGGAATGCATGTATTTGTAAAGGGGACTATTCCTATCCCTGTCAGTCGATGAGTCATCAGACAGTGTCTCATTGACGTCATGCAGGTCTCTTGAGAGACACAGGATTAGCATTTAATATATGAACACTCCAAAACAGAACTTCACTAACACTCAGGGGCCAATTAAGACAGTGTCAACCACATTTCAAGACAGTAATTACTCTTCTAAGCCTCAGAAAGTTAATTATGTGAATAACACCTAGAGAGAAGTTTCAGACCCACAGGTGTAAATCCCACCACAGCCAGTAGAAGCGATGTGATAGGACTGGCAGGTAGGGACATTTCTAGTAGCTTCACATCCCTCTTGAGACATTGCTTGGATACCAATAATATCAGATATTTTCTTATGTGTTCTATTCTTAACACTTGAATACAGGCAAGGTCAAATAAGTATGTTTATGTTTCTGGTTTAAGATCTTCCAAAAGAAGAAAAAAAAAATCAGATGTGAAGATTATTTCTAGCCCGCTTAAAATATCCCAAAACAATCTCAATGTCGACATGTCCTACTTCAAACAATCTTATTTTAGATTGCTTCTAGCATGCTCTCTCGCTCTCTGTCTGTCTTTCTTTCTTGCTCACTCTTGGAGGAGATATGGAGAGAAAACACATGAAACTTTTGGTCTGTATTCTGCACTGCAAGAAGCTCCTTTCTCTCTCTCTTTCCCCCTCTCACTCTATCACTCTCCTTCTCTCACTTTCTCTCATACACACCACAATCCCAGCCCTTCCCACATCCCACCCGGGGTCACCCTCACCACTGAACCCCAGCCTGCGTCATGCTGGCATGGGTTAACTCCCCAGCCAGCCAGGCCCTGTCCCCACCAACACCACTAATATCACCATCCTCCACTGGATACGGATCAGTTCACACTAGGACTGGGAGAGGGTGGGGGAAAACCAGGAAGGAGGGGGTTGAGTCTGGGGTGGGAGTCCAGGAGAAGGGTGAGGCTGAGGGAGAGCGGTGGGGATGGATGGGTGAGGTTCCAGAGGGCTCGTGCTGTCATTGCGGTTCCATCCTTGTGGTTGCCGGCCCCAACGTCATGTGGAGATCCCAGCTCCAGAGACACAGCTGCAAGTTACCACACAGCCCTGAGGCTGCTCGGCACTCCTCCCAACCACACCAGCCCTCACTACCGGCCCCCTACGGCAACATGGCTCTCAACCACACTCCAGACACACACTCTCTAAAAAGAGTTCCCGGATATATTTGCAGAGCTAGATACAGCTGTATGTCCTCCACCTCTTTTAAAAGGTTGACATGACTTTTCACTTCCCGTTCAGCTCGATGTGTGTAGGTGTTTGGTTGGAAGGCCTTTTTTCCCATTGTCTCAGCCACACCAAAGCACATTCCTGGGCCCTTATAGCCTTCTTGTGTGAGAGCGACTGTTTGGTCTACAGAGGAGCGAACCTTGAGTGTGTGAGAGACATGGTTGTTCCTGTGTTTCTCACAACAAACCACACACATTGAAGTGGACACCTGTCTCATCTCCACTAACAGCCTCTTCTTTCATCACTGTGCAGAGAGATCAGAGAGCCAGGGAATTGAGGCTTCAAAGCTACTTCCTCCTTCCAGAAAAGCGCTCTCATTCTGGGATGGGAGGCTAAGCTCGTCTCTGTGCGGAGGCTGGAGAGAGGAAGACAATGACCCCGTGTTTAGCGAGAACATAATTGGGTGTGTATCAGCCCCTTCCTCCTCCTCAACTTCTCCTTCTCCCTCTCATCCTTCTCTCCCTACCCCCCCCCCCCCTCTTTCTTCCACAAACACCCTCTCCACCTTGGGACTATGGAAACACGGTCCAGATGCGATGCTTCCCTCACAGCCCAGGCTTCTAGTTACCCACCCTTCAAAGCACTCAGACACCTGTTTCTCTCCCTCTCACCCTCTACTTGTCACACACAAACACCACACACAGTCCGCCTGTTTTCTGCTGGTCAGTTTGTACAGGCACTTAGAGGGCCAGATAGGACCAGGGTAATAGGCCTTCAGGGGAGGCCTCAGGTTGAAAATATCTCCACGTTAGCTCCTTAAGGGATTAGCCTCCTCCCATCCTTATCTAAACACAGCTCTGGAGAAACAGAGGCATTTACATAGACGTTGGTGGACTGAGTGCTTTTTAGCATCTTGGCTAAAAAATAACCATGAATTTGCTATGTAAGTGGTGTCTTTTGTAAGGGCTATTTATCTCAGTTTGATGCATATCTAGACAGATGGAAATTCATACAGTACTGGAGGGGTCAGTAAGTTATTTAGGATTCAGGGGGTCATACATCCATCAGTTATAGCTTGGTATGTTAGCTTCCTCCATGCTGTGGGTTTAGATTCCATGTCGGAGTGCAAAGGAGTCACACACACACACGCACATACCAATCTGTTAGGACCTGATAAATCACCCAATTCCCCCTGGTCACCGTCCCCCAACACCTCTGTTGACCCTAAGGTCAGGGGTCAGAGGTAACTGTCAGATGACCTAAACTAGGAAGCCTCCTATCAACTGTGGACACACACAGCACACACACACCTTATTAAGTAGTCTGGGATTGAGAATGGGAGGAAGGTGAGGGATCTGATCAATCCACATCCTGCTTTAAACATGCATAAAACATGTTTGTGTGTGTGTGTGTGTGTGTGTGTGTGTGTGCATAAGCCCCTCAGACCCTGGGCCGAGGGTCTCGTGGGAGTGAACAGGCCTGGGCTTGGTTTCCTATACCCATGAGAAAACACAGCATAAACTGCTCAAACACCCATCATCCCTAATCCTAAACAGGACTTCAGCTCAAATGCAACTACAATCAACGGTCCTCTCTCTATCTCTTCTCTTCTTCTCTGTCCTCTCTCTCTCTCTGTCTCTCTTCTTCTCTGTCTCTCTCTCTCTCTCTCTCTCTGTCTCTCTTCTTCTCCTCTCTCTCTCTCTCTCTCTCCTCTCTCTCTCTCTCCTCTATCCTCTAATCACTCTTCTCTCTCTCTCTTCTCTCTCTCTCTCTCTCTCTCTTCTTCTCTGCTCTCTCTTCTCCTCTGTCCTCTCTTCTTCTCGTCTCTTTCATTCTCTCTCTCACTCGCTCTCCTCAATCACGTTTTATGTTTTACATTCCGGGCCCCACTGTGGAGCCTGTGGCTTTCCAGTCCTTATTCGACATTCCTGGTTCTGAAGCAGGACGCCGCCCCCCGTTTACCCAGCGCTCCCCTTCCAGGATGGGGCCGTCCGGCAGGCTGGGGAGAACCGGGTTCTATACAGGCTCCACTGGACCCGGCGACGGCATGGTGCGGCCTGTTTTCTGCTTTTACACTAATGACATACGATCCTGTGCACACACACGCAGTCACTTACATCACACTCTCGTATCCACGCACACATAAACAACTGACCTCAAACCCACCCAATCCGCCCTCTCGTAATGAAATCAACTTTTATTATTTGAATGACGTCGTCATGCTACAGCACAGAACAGAGGTGAAGTGTTGGAACAAACAAAAACGTGCGGGCCACTTTAAACAGTGACAAATTATGACTCTGTGAAAATCTTGATTCAATTAGTCAGTGGTACCTCTCAGCCCACTGCTGACCATCATCGAGGAGGAGCGTATTGGCTGGAACAGTTCAAGGGGTGTCTGTTTTATTTGCCTGTTTGAAAAGAGGCAGTGAGGCTCTCGTGAGAAACAAGCTGTCCTCTATTCAGGACCCCAGGAGCTGACACTGGGACAGGCTGGACAAAGCACAAAGCACAACGTAGGTTGTTTGATTCATGTACGCCTCTTTGTGTGTGTGAGTGTGTGTGAGCGGTGTGTATGTGTGTGGGGGGGGAGGGGTGGGGGTGTGTGTGTACATGTGTATGTGTGTGCTAATTGGTGGCACTCAATCTGTGATGGGCCGGAACATGGCCAGGGAACAGAAAGGCACTCAGGGCCTCAGGGCCGACTAACAACACCCTCATTGAACCAATGTAACCCTCCCCCCCCCCCCTCTGCCCAGCCCCCCTCCCCCTCTCAGCAACACACCCCTAACCCCACCCCTCTCTGTCATCCATGCACTACCCTGCATATCTATTCTGCCCCTCCATCACCCTGCTTTTCTGTTCTCTCGCATCAACACTTTCCCTCTTTCCTGAATGCAGCTCGGAACCACAACTCATCTACCTTCTATAACCCCTCCCCCATTCCTCTCATCCCCCTCTCTCAACCCCTCCAACCTCCCAAGTCTGACTGGTGAAGTGTTGTGAAGGGCAGGGGGGGGGCTGGTTCCTGGAGGGGCACAGACACCTCTCATGGAATAGGACAGAAATAACCACAGGAACTGACGGCTCTGTCTCTCGATGATCGCACTGTGTGAGTGTATCGGAGTGTGCATGTGTGTTTGTGTGTCACTTTTCCATTACCGCTCAATCCAAGATGTATAAATTCCTGTTACTAACTCTCTTTCTACAGACACACACACGCACACACATATCATGTAGTACCTATGATAATGCATATGCAGCTGTCCTTTCCACTTCTACCAAGGGAACAAACACCAATTACCAGTACCACTCAAAGAGGCCTACACAGGCAGGCAGACAGGCAGACAGACAGACAGAGAGACAGGCAGACAGGCAGACAGGCAGAAAGACAGGCAGACACACAGAGAGACAGGCAGGCAGGCAGGCAGGCAGATATGCAGGCAGATAGGCAGGCAGGCAGGCAGGCAGGCAGGCAGGCAGGCAGGCAGGTGGTAGACAGACAGGTATGCAGAAAGACAGGCAGGCATATAGACAGATAGACAGAAACATACAAACAGACAATAAGAAAGACAGTCAAACAGAGAGAGACAGACAGACAGGCAAGCGGGCAGGCAGGTAGACAGGACCACAACAAGCCCCAAGATCACAGCAGCAAGTCTCCAGTCCTCCAGGTCTGGGAACACCTTCTTCTTCTCTGGTTCTCACAGTCTAACCAGCCTTGTGGATGGGGAGGCTGGGGCGGCGTTTCAAAGACCGCATCTAATTCCCCCTACAAATCTAAAGCAGCTTTCTGCCTCTTAACATTCCCTGGCCCTTCTGGGCGAAACGTTTAAACACTGACACAGAGCAAAGCAAGTCAATGAAGGAAAAAACAAGAGAGGAATTATGATTAGGACTTCTCTGAGGTTCAATCTCTCTCTCTCTCTCTCTCTCTCTCTCTCTCTCTCTCTCTCCTCTCTCTCTCTCTCTCTCTCTCTCTCTCTCTCTCTCTCTCTCTCTCTCTCTCTCTCTCTCTCTCTCTCTCTCTCTCTCTCTCTCTCTCTCTCTCTCTCTCTCTCTCTCTCTCTCTCTCTCTCTCTCATCTCTCTCTCTCTCTCTCTCTCTCTCTCTCTCTCTCTCTCTCTCTCTCTCTCTCTCTCTCTTCTCTCTCTCTCTCTCTCTCTCTCTCTCTCTCTCTCTCTCTCTCTCTCTCTCTCTCTCTCTCTCTCTCTCTCTCTCTCTCTCTCTCTCTGCATCGACCCAGATCTCCGGACTCCATTTTACAGTGGAAAGCAGGTCCAGATCAGAGGGGAGAAAGAAACCACTTTCCTGGCACTGGAACCCCGGACTGACGTCCGCTCAGTGTGTGTGTGTGTGTGCATGTGTGTACGTGTGTGCGTTTGAGTCTAAATGCCTACCTCAGTCTAAGTCACAATAGCCTTTTAAAAAGAGATTTGTAGGACAGAATGAGAGAGAGATAATGACAGAGGAGTGAGTAAGCACTGGTCAGCTCAACACTGTTTAACAACAGAGAAACAAGCTTTCAAACACATCCAGGGTTTCTCTGGTTTTGCTGGACTGTGTACTGTTCTTTACTAACCATGTCTGGTTCCCACACACACATGCACACTAATATACTGAATGACCACACACACACACATCAAAACAGACAATATTATATGCAGGGTCTTATACAAATCATTTTGTGGTGGTCATAAATGACTATGTCATGACTAATGAGAATATTTCTTTGAGAGCTTTTGAACTATTTCACACATATATTTATTTGATATTCCCACACACACAGAAGCATAAAATCAGACAATGATGTATGCCTCATGGTGGAATTGCATTGTCCTCACTAACAAAGAATTTGTCCATGTGTCAAGCCTTCTATAGGGGGTGTGTAGAGGGTGTGTAGGGGGTGTGTTACGGTGTTTGTTACAACCAATAGGGTGTGTCGGGCTGTCTAACTCTATAGACAGCAGCAATAAACTACCACTAACCAGGCTCATCCTCTCATTCAGCTGTAAGACACCATCTGACAGCCCTGGGTTTACAACACACCCATGACCCTCCACCACACCCTCACACACACCCTCACACGCTCTCCAGGGCCCCTCCCACACACTCAGTAACACAGTGGGGTGGATCTACCACTAAAGAACCTAACTAAACAGGAACGTCCCTTTGCTCAGTTCTGTGACCCCAGTGACCCCCCCCCACACACACACACGCGCGCACACACACACACACGCGCACACACACACGCACACACATGCACACACTCTAAAAGACAGACTTCAGAGCAACGTATCACTGCATGGGACAGCATCATGAGACACCATAAAGGCTACATTGTGACTGGCACTCATTTACAAAACAACACACACACACCCTGTCTGTGGAATGTCTGGTTGGGGGTCAGCCAACCATCTGTGTCGTCTTTATTTAGTCATTTTGATCAAATGTAGATGATATTACAGTATTACCAATCTCACCTGTGGCTTCCTTCTTCTATCTGTGTATAGTTTATGTGTCTGTGCCATAATTGTGTGTGGGTGTGTGATTTGGTCTGTGTGTGTGTATCTACAACCATTTACCAAGCCAATGCAGAGTCCATTTCTCTCTAATAGTTTCTGTCTAAGAGACATTGATCAGATACTGAGTGCTGTGTACCCTGCACTCACACAATCTCTGTCTTTCTCACAGCCACAGCCACAGCCACACACACACACACACACAATGAATGAGCAGAACAGAACAGTGATGTGTGTGAGTTGCTTAAGTGAAATCATTAGTCCCTCTGTTAATGTGAAGCCTGATGTAGACTGATGCTTTTGTTTGAATTAGGGTTTGTACAGCATGAGGGTTAGTAGAGGGTTAGGGTTAGCACTGGATGGTTTAGGGTTAGCACTGGTTGTACTGGATGGGTCAGGTTTAACAGGACGTAGTCTCAGTCACAGTCCAACAGAGACAGAACCATATAGGTCCTCTATTCTTCACGCACACACACGCACACACACCCACGCACACACAGGCACACACAGGCACACACATACAAATAATACCATCACCTCAAAGTGTGTGTGTTTATACATTCCTAGTGGGCACCTGTTGAGACATTCCAGAGGTGTGCCGATAGAGTAAACACAAGAGGAGATGCATGTGTGTGTGTGTGTGTGTGTGTGTGTGTGTGTGTGGCTACAGTTCCATGGGTATCTGTGGACCACCCAGAGAAGCCCTCCGCCCTACACTGCACATGGAGGAAGAGAGGAAGAGGGGGAGGGAAAAGGGGGAGGAAGGGGAGAGATAGCGCTCAGGAGGACCTCTGCTGCTGCTGCTGAACTGTCCCTCCTCCCTCCCTCCCTCCCTCCATCTCTCCTCCCTCCCTCCCTCCCTCCCTCTATCTCTCCTCCCTCCCTCCCTCCCTCCCTCCCTCCATCTCTCCTCCCTCCCTCCCTCCCTCCCTCTATCTCTCCTCCCTCCCTCCCTTCCTCCCTCCCTTCCTCCCTCCCTCCCTCCCTCCATCTCTCCTTCCCTTCTCCCTCCCTCCATCTATTCGTCCTTCTCTAACTATAAATCCAGAGAACTTTAACAGTCGGAGCATTCAAGGCACCAGTCATGTTTGGGCCAAAGTCCATTTGCCTTTCAAATGCTTCCCAAGGAGCATTTGTGAGTGTGTGTGTGTGTTTTGGGTCACCCTACCTTCTTTACCACAGTGCTACACAAAGCCACAAAGTTCACAAAGTACATATTCACTACACACACACACACACACACACACACACATAGAAACACACCCATTCACTAAAGGTCCACAGGCTCTCACCAGAATCCCCACTAAATCAGAAAAGAATCAAACATGGCCCGGCAGAATAAAACTACTTAATCACACAGACATCATCTGTTAATCCTGAAGGTTTCCACACCCAGCTCCAGAGAGAGGGAGCCAACCCAGTGTCTGGCAGTGCATTCCCATGACTGCTAATCTACCTCCAGCCCAGTGCTAACCTGGAACTTGACTGAGTCAGAACTGTGCAACTTATGTTCCGACCGCCATGAAATCCTGACAAGGCAGAGACTCCTGAGAGAGGTGCTAGCCACATCCTGACGGCACACACACACACACACACACAACCACAACCACACATGCACACACAAACAAATTCAACCTCGCCCCTCTACCCCTGCCGTACCCACCCTAAGAGGCCGTTATGTGTGAGAGTGTGTGTGTTTGTGAGACAGAGCGAGAGAGCAACAGCAAGCCTTCTAGCCTGTTAACCTGCAGCCTCCTGCCACTCCCCTCCCTCCTCTCCACCTCTTTCTATCACCTCTATCACTCTTCTCACATCTTTATCTCCTCCCTCTCCTTTTTGATCTCCTCTTCCACCCCACCCCACCACCTCCCCATACACACACTCTACCTCTCTCCACCCCTTCCCCTAAACCAAAATAACCACCAACCCCTGTTCCTCCTTCTGGGAAACCCCACATTCCCGGAGGGCTAGACAGGAGCAGGGGCTGATGGGAGAGTTCTCTGGGCTTTGGGCCTAGTGGTCAGGGTTGGGGTTGGGTCCAAACACACCGCTCTGGGACTACTCCCATCATCAGGTTACTAGTGCCATCATCTACCAACAGACTGGTCGTAATATACAGAAGAGACTATGAGAGAGAAATAGAGAGAGACTGCAAGAGCAGTCTACTGCTCACATGCAAGAAGCACCCCCTCTCCTTCTCCCTCTCCTTGTATTACCCTTTCTCTCCCTCCCATTCCCCCTTCTCTGTCTCTCTCTCTCTCTCTCTCTCTCTCTCTGTCCCTCTTTCTCCTCTCTCTCTCCCTTTAATAATTGCTTCCCCAGGCCTGAGACAGCCCTCTCCTAAACTCCTTTCCTCCTCCTCTCTGCCTACATGTTCCCATGGGGGAGGGACAGCCAGGAGGGACCAGCTAATATCCACTGTGGGGGGGGCGGGTAGTGGGGTGGGGGGCTAAGATGTAGACTAATAGAAGGGTAAGCGAAGGACCCATCATCGAAGTTTCAGGCAACTGTGACACACAGAATAGTACTTGACCTCATTGTGCTGGCGAGCTAACTGTTGACCTCACCATGCTGTCTGTCTGTCTTCAGCTCCACAGCAGCCCAGCAGGCAGGCGGTTATTATGGTCTGTTGCACCAGCCAACAGGCAGGTTGATCTCTCTCTCTTTCTCCACTTCCTCTCCCATTCCCATTCCATTCTCTACACCCTCCCGCCCCTCCTCTCATTTCCGTTCCCTCCCCCCCCCCCCTCTCTCTCTCTCACTCTCTCTCTCTCTCTCTCAGCAGTAAGCCAGGTGGACATTCTCTCCCTAATCATCACACCTGGCTTCACTAGGCAAACTAGTGCCAACCCCAGTCCCAGCCCAGTGTAGGGGCTGAGGCTCTGCTACAGCAGTTAGTCTCCGTCAGCAGACCTCACCCTGTAAAAGACCTTATGGAGGAATGCTGGTCAGGCTGGGACGGAAGCAGACCCACACTGACCATGGTCTCCATCTGTTAATATACACACACACACACACATTGACCCGGCGCTCCAGGAGATGATGATGATGGCCTTTCAAGATTTGCGTGCTAAACAGAAGTAGCAGAAAGAGAGGGATTGAGTGTGGGGGAAGGAGAGAAGGGGGGTATAAAAAATGAGAATTGAACTTCGGATGCATCCTGCAGGGTGAGTGTTGGATGAGGGCTTCCTCAAAGTTTGTCTCTGACAGCAGGAGAGTGGACATGATAGCTGTCCATCTGGGTATGGGCAATCACACACACACACAACACACACAACACAAAACACTTACACACATTCTCTCTCTCACACACACACACGGACACACTCACACATAATCAAACAAACACCATAATGAAGTTAACATGCATTGACTCGTACACTGACTGCCATGCCAGGGAAAGCACCATGCTGGAGTGTGAACCAATCTCACACCATCTCTCTGTCTCTCCACTGTCTGCTTGTTAGCTGTCTGGCTCCCTTTATCTCCCTCACGCTGTCCTGATAATCTTGACGTGAGAGAGAGAAAGAGAGACAAATAGAGACAACGTAAAAGAGATAGTGTTTGTGTGTCTGTGTGTGTGTGTGAGAGAGAGAGAGAGAGAGAGAGAGAGAGAGAGAGAGAGAGAGAGAGAGAGAGAGAGAGAGAGAGAGAGAGAGAGAGAGAGAGAGAGAGAGAGAGAGAGAGAGAGAGAGAGAAGAGAGGAATTATCTTCATGTGTCTATGTTTGTATGTGTGTGAGGGGAGTCTGGGGTTGGAAGGGGGTCTGACTGAGTTTGACTGGAATCACTGCATTTTGTGGCCCTGGCTTAATAGTATCACTGTTAACTGTTAAGTCAGTAATGTAGCCAACACATAGCTCACACACAACACACATAGCTCATACACAACCACCCGACCCCCCACCTCTATTCCCATTCCTGTCCCTTCCCCCTCATCAAGCTACACACACCCACAAACTCCCGGCAACCCCCCCCCCCCCCCCCCCCGACACACACACACACCCAGGCTGCTGAATAAGTCCCTCTGTAGGCCACTCCAGCAGGAGGTGGGCTTTTCCTGGTTAAGAAGCCCACCCCAAACGGCCTCGGACAAAGCGGACTCTTGTTAGCCAGTCAGCTAACGACACTAAGCTACGTCCACCTCTCCACCTACACGGTTTCCTCCTCCATGACCTCTGTCTCCGTCGATGTGTGGCGGGGCGCGCGTTACATGTTTAACTGCGGTCCGCCCGCCTTTGAGCCCCTGTTTAACGCAGCTTTCACAGAAGCACTGTAAGCCCAGAGCTCTAACACTTACACACACTCGTGTGGGGAGTATGAGGTGTTAGCTAACATGAAACACGTGGAATATAATGAAAACACTTGTTGAATAGGGTAGAGATTGGTCCCACTTTAAACAGTGTACAGTAGAAATGCCTATGGACTCTGTTGATGTGGAACATGTGTGTAGCTCTAAATTCACTGGTCTTATATATACAATATTAGAACTCAAAGTATGACTATTTGTCATACATGAAGAGATTAATGTAATGAAAGGGTGGTGTTTGGAGAGACCACGTTGGCCAGAGCAGCCTTCGAGGCAAATCTTCTTGCTGAGCGAGCTAGCGTTAGCTCTGTTTAAGTGCTGTCTGACTGACTTCCTCTGCAGACTCTCCTTCTGCTCACAAGTCACTCACAATCCAAACAAACACACACACACTCACACACACACCCACACAGCTCAATTACGCAGACTCTGTAGTCACACTCCCACATTAACAATCTGTGTATTATATAGAAAGAAATATAAATGTAAAATATTTCTGTTCCTACAAACATGTATTATGTGCATTTTATCTAGAACAAAAATGACAAACCTTCAGATCATTCAGATTATCCTCGGTGATGCACCAGTTCACCCCGATTCAGTTCACACACACACACATGTCCAGCAAGAACAGACTGAGCAGTATTTCATCATCCCTCAAACAATGATAACTTTTCATCTCTCTTTGGATTCCATCACAGATCATCCCATTCTCTCCTCTTCTGTCCCTCCCTCCCTCCAATCATCTTGATGTCAGAATGGAAACTTGGCCTCCAGCGTTGGCATGGAGACGATTCTTGCCGAGCCACGCCAAAGCCTTTGACCCTATAGTCCTGGAGCACTGACACACAGATGGCCAAGCCAGGCCACACACTCGCAGAAAGACAGACACATACACACATACTCTCTTTCACACACAGACACATATTGTCTTTCACACACAAACTCATTCTCTCTCTCTCTCTCTCTCTCTCTCTCTCTCTCTCTCTCTCTCTCTCTCTCTCTCTCTCTCTCTCTCTCTCTCTCTCTCTCTCTCTCTCTCTCTCTCTCTCTCTCTCTCTCTCTCTCTCTCTCTCTCTCTCTCACACACACACACACACACACACAGCAGATGTGCCTAAAAAGGCAGGGTGCAGGAACACCAAAGACACAAACACATTCCAATACAAAGACTCCATGATACAGAGCCCCATACTGCCTGTCTGTCAGACGCACAGCTGTAGAACACATACATACTCACAGACAGACAAGACATGTCCAGTCCTTATCGACAAGCAACAAAGCTTGAGTCTGGAGTTGAGCTACACATGTCCGATCACACCATCCACACACACACACACGCACACACAGGCAGACATTTTTTCGAGGAAACAGACTGTAATCAGGCTCACTAAAGTCTTGAGCGGAAGTGAGACTGTTGGTGGCTATGGCAACTTTGCCATGGCAACTCCTTGTGATCTTGATCACTACTCCAGGACTCTTAGCAATGTTGGTCACAATGGATTTGGAAAAGCACATTCAGTCTAGAGGCAGTAACACATAGACACCGAATGTATACTCCAACACACACACACACATTCAGGGCCAGTGCATTGCAGAGATAGGATCGGCAGGAAGACAGGCTCATCCCGCCCTAGCACAGCCAGGGCATCCTGTCATGGTGTGTACACACACGTGTGACCCACATGGCTGGGGCTAAATCTGCTGCTCTACACAGACCCGCTCCTCTACACAGACCCGCTGCTTTACACAGACCCGCTCCTCGACACAGACCTGCTCCTCTACACAGACCTGCTGCTCTAAACAGACCTGCTGCTCTACACAGACGT
>NC_085022.1:16635642-16670642 GCF_963692335.1 Osmerus eperlanus
TTCCCTTACTGCCCCTGATTTCCTGTCTGGCCTGGGTTGCCGTGACGACCGGTGAGAGCCGTCTGTGGGTGAGTAGCTGTTCTGGGTGCCTTTGGTTGCTGTGGGTCGTAGCTGTAGTTCCTTCCTGTTCTAGATCCTTCCCTCCGTATCTCCATCCCACCATCAACCCTCCATTGCCCCGGCCGTCCTGCTTCTCCCATCAGCAGCAGTGTCTGCGTGGGCCTGAACTCACCAGCACTGCCAGGAGCCCGTCGCAGGCCCCGGTAGGAACGAGACCCCACGGATCACCTGTCTCTATTGCTCCAAATGGAGCTAACAGCACACCATCACTGTGTAGCCTCTTCAGGCTGGGTCTAGCCTCAGACAGACTGGGTCTGGGTCTAGCCTCAGTCAGACTGGGTCTGGGTCTAGCCTCAGTCAGACTGGGTCTGGGTCTAGCCTCAGTCAGGCTGTGTCTGGGCCTAGCCTCAGTCAGGCTGTCTGGGTCTAGCCTCAGTCAGGCTGAGTCTGAAATTTACTGGAGGACTGTATGACGCATCCGATTACAAAAGTACTGAGGCAAACACAAAGATGCAACATTTCTCTAGGATCACTTTCTCTCGCTTCCCGTCTCTCTTCTCATTCCTTCTCTCCCTCCCGCCCCCCTTTCTCCTCCCTCTGTGTGTGTGTTGTGTAAACAGTGAGGTTGAGTCATGCTCGTGTGATGTGATGGGTGGAGAAGGCCGAGAAGAGAGGAGGGGATAGGCTAGGGTCTCCAGAGAGAAACCTCACACACATTGGACTACACTGGTCAGCTGGTCACTCTTCTACAAGAAGCCTTTATTCAGACACCAAACAGGGGATATCAAGCCCTGCTCTGGTTGCTTGTGTCATTCTAAGAATAGAGTGGACAAGGCACACCCCCCCCCCCCCCCCACACACACACACACCCATTTCTTTGGGTCAGTGTTTTCACAGCTGGGACCAGACAGAAGGCAAGCCTGAACACTGACACTGGCTGTGTGTGTGTGCGTGCACGCGTACACAACGAGATCCTTAGAGCCGTAATTGAATAGTTGTAAGTGTACACCCACACTAGGAGCTTAACCCTCATGACTACATGAATTCCAGGCTTAACTCTATACACACTGGCCTGGTGGACTTGTTGGTGAGGTTAACCTAAACATGCCTGCACCAGGACTGAACAAGCGTGCAGCGTGCTCCATGCACACATGTAGGAGCGCACAAATATGTTCCTCTTCCATAATATTTATAACTTGCTGTTTTCTTTCCCCTACTCTTTTTGATCCTGTTCCAGGTTTGTGGCAACCAGAGGATATTTCGAAAGTGCTGGTTTTCCCATCTGTGTGACCTCGGAGCGCCACCACTTTCTCTGCCTCTCTCTGCCTCTCTCTGCCTCTTTCACTACTTGCCTCTCTCTGCCTCTTTCACTACTTCCCTCTCTCTACCTCTCTCAGCCTCTCTCTCGTTCCATCAATCAATGAAGAAGATGAAGTAAATTACTGTCTCACTCTCCTCCCTCTCTCCGCCTCTCTCTTTCTTCTCTCTCTCACGCCCCTCAGTCATGTCAATACCAATTATAGGAATAAGAGTTACTCGACTCATGCCATTTGCTGAGGATGATAACAATGAAATGGATTGTACTGGATCGTAATGTGTGGTGAAATCAAATACAGCCAATCCAACAGAACTGAGCCGTGTTTCTGACTGACCCTGGCGACAGAGGGGCAGAGGAGGAGGAGGAGGAGGAGGAGGAGGAGGAATGATGGAGAACCTGGTCCAATAACGCCTGCTCTATGTGTCTCACACAGGAAGAGGAGGAATAAATAGAGAGAAAGAAAGGAGGGGCCGAAAGGCAAAGACGGAAGCGTAGAAAAGAGGGAAAGAAGGAGTGAGGGAAGGGGTTGGAAGATTGTTATTGGAGCCGTAGAAGTCTTAAATACTTCCAGATGTGGGTCTGCCCTGCTCTGCGAGAGAGAGAGCACGAGAGAGACAGAGAGAGAGAGAGACTAAGGGAGAGAACGACATAGAGAAACCGAAAAAGACAGAGAGGGAGAAACGGTGAGAAAGGAGAGGGTTGCCCCTTTAGCTGATAGATCACCACACTGCACCCTCATTTCCCCTTGTTTGGTTGTTGAACGGGGTGTGGGGGAGGTGTAGGGGGCGGGAGGGGTTGTAGGGCTGGTGGGCGGGTAGTGGCTGTGAATGTGTAAGGAACACGTTGTGAGGTGAGAGAGTGGTGTGTGTGTGTGTGTGTGTGTGTGCGTGTGTGCATGTGTGCGTGTGTCACAGGGACATGGTATTGCTCCTAAAAAGAACTAGGTGGTCAAGAGAATGGACTGTTGTTTTTACACACGCTGCTGGTTCTCAAACACATGACCTGAGTCTCAGAAATAGGCCTCTCCCTTTCCCGACCTGCCTGGCTGACATCTGCTAACCCAGCCTGGTTGAGAATAGAGCTGGGCTGAAGAGAAGCACAGGGCATGGCTAGTGGAGAGTCATGTGGCACACAGTTGTCAAAATCAATTGATTAACATTTCTATTCCATGCACTCTACCTGTAAGAGTTCAACCCACACGCGATTGAAATAGAGTCCAATTGTATTTTGTCCCTGGAGAAAAATATCATATTTGACGGTAACAGTACATTAAGACTGATAGTAGCTTATCTCATCATGCATTTGCTCTTCCACAGTTATTACAATACATTACGTTTAATCGATGAAACCAGTGTCAACCTGCTGCAGTGTGTGAGAAAGGTTTGAGAGAGGAAGAAAGAGAAAGACAGAGAGAGTGAGAGACAGAGAGATATAGCGAGAGAGTGAGAGACAGAGATATAGCGAGAGAGTGAGAGACAGAGAGAGTGAGACACAGAAAGAGAGGGAGAGAGTGTGCATGCATCTGTGTGTCTATTTGCACGTGCCAGAGAATGAGAGTGTTTTCGTCCCCTGCTTAGTTTTCTCCCCCTGTGAGTTGGCCTAAGCTGCCTGGGATCAGAGAGGAACAAAGCTCTATTGTGTTCCCTGTGTGAAAACCCTGCTCTGGAAAGCTGCTGGTGGGCACAAACATACCCACCACACAATGTCCCAACATCACCCCAACCCCGGCCCAACACTGCCCCAACATTACTAACACTGCTCTGACGACGCTGACCTGGCCGATCGTTCATCATCCGACTGGGAGGGGCAGAGAGTCATAGACAGGTACTGAGGAGAGGGGGAGAGAGGGATAGAGAGAGGGAAGGAGACAGAGGGGGGAGTGAGGAGAGTTGAGCAGGGTGCACAGCAGGAGGAGACGGGGGATTAAGTCGAGGTGAATGGAGGAGAGGGGGAGTGGAGAATGAGGAGAGTGGAGAGGACAGCAGGAGGACAGGAAGTGAGGTCAACGGAAACAAAGAGGTCGGTGGACTGCAGGATGACTGACCTGCCACCCATGCTCCCCTCAAACACCAGTCTACCTATGGACTACCAGCAGGCCAGGAAGGACACTTCCTGCACCAATCCTGACACACTGACACATTCCTGTCACATTCCTGTCACACTGACTGGTCACACTGTCACTGATTGTCTCTTGCTGACTCGGATGAGCGTGGATCAGAGTTCCCTACCGACTGACTGACTGACTGACTGACAGGCCAATCTTTCATGTAGCCCGTTGACATGCGTTCAATGGTCATTTCCCCCCGATAAATCCATGGCGTGTGTATGAAGAGAGAAAATGCTAGCTTTGTTCAGATAAAATCCTGTTTCACTGCAAGTTTTCTTTTCTGACAGGGTGAATTAGTGTGGGAACATCAAGCCCTCACACATGAAGGAGAGCCATTGTGTTGTGCTGCAGGTCGGACCAGAAGCTTTTCCACACACACGAGTGCAGTGAGTGTGAGTGAGTGGAAAGTGGTGCAAGAATTTCTGGCTAGCAAGGATCGAGGGAGAATATGGCAGAGATATATGGGTTTTTTTATGTAGAAAATGCATACAGGTGTGTGCTCACTCACACAACTGCACACACACACACACACACACTACCAACTTTATGAAGCACCATAGGACTTATAGTCAAATTTGGCAATCATTTGAAACATGGCAGGCAGAAAAGTAAGCAGTCATTCAGTATTCTTACCGTTGGCGTTCTTCCCGCAGATCAGGTGCTCATAATGCTGCAGAACTCCCCACAGCTCGGCATCATTGTTCACCACCCCCTCCAATGCTTCTGCCGACACTAGGGCAGACCCCAAGTCCGGCCCGCACTGCCCCCGCTCGGCCATGAGCACTCGCGCTCCGATCTCCTCCACCAACGCCTCCATGCAAGCGGTCAGACAGATAGCCGCGTACTCGTGAATGCGCACCGAGATTCGGGTGTCCACCATCCAGCGGAAAAACCGTCCCACGGAGAAGGACAGGCCGCAGCGGGCAGACTTGCCTTTGCGGAGCAGCTCCCCGGCGCTCATGCTATACATGGAGATGGCCTTGACGGTCGCCGTTATGCAGTGGTCGGCCAGAGCCCAGCTCAGCACCAGCCTCATGGCGCTCTGCACCTCGAAGCGAGTGCAACGGCAATGCATGACACTCAGCCGCTGAGCCTCTCTCGAAATGCGGATCAGGGATCTGCGAAGGAGGATGGAAAGTTTCCGGACGGCCTCGGGTGAAAATGTCGGCGCTGGGGACCCTTTGGCGACACCATTCCCGGCAACTTTACGCAGGATCTTGCCAACCTCATCTTCTGTCCAGGGGAACTCCTCGAGGTCGGGTAAGCGGGGGCATTTGGAGAAGATGTCCTCGGGATCTTCTGGGAGGACAGTGTTGACCGTGTCCCAGCTGTTATTCCTGCTATTCATGGAGCCGGAGTAGTACCACCAGTTGCCCCGATGAGGGGCCGTGATGAACGGCTGCGAGTTGGACTTGGAGGAGGAGAGGCTAAGTGACTTACAGGAGTCTCCGGCTCCATAGCCCGAGTCCAGAGTAAGGTCCTCCAAGGTCTTCATGTGGGAATTGCTCATCCCGGCCATGATTTACAACTCTTTTGGCTACGATGTTGCAGTAAATGGTTTATCTGAGTCTGCGTTACCGACTCACGAAACTGGCCGTCAAGCTGGTTCAACTGGTTAGGCAGAGCTCTTGAGATGAGACATGTTGAGATGTGCGTCAGGCAAGCACAGAATGACACCTATCAAAAATATACACAAAGCTGTCAACTTCGCCTATCAACATAAAACATGACATAACACGACTAATTAGATAATATGATAAGTAATAGGCTACTCACCACCTCTCCCTGCGGTAGACGAGGCGAAATCAAAGATGTCAACTTTTTCTGCACCTCTCAAGCTCTGGAATCCGAAATTAAGGTAAAGTAGTTCGCCTTTTCCTTTAGAGGAAGTCCATTTGAGAAAACCAAGGATGGGACATCGATTCAGAGAGAGGAAAATAGTCTGATAAAGTCTTAACAAAAGTTTAAGCAACAGCGTGAGATTTCCCCTTAACCACTGCGCGTCAGCTCAGTACTGAAACGCTACAGATGTGAGGGGCCGGACTGTGTGATTATAATACCGAAGCTGCCGACGGACCAATCAGGATCCGATAGAACTCTGCGAACCAATCCTCGCAAGTTTGACATTTATCGAAAGTTAGGGTAAATTCCCAGCTTGGAAAATCTTGATGTTTTGTAAAGCTTTGAATTTAATGCAAAACATTTGAAATCCATGACCCACATTTTCGATTTAATCGAAAACATTGTAAACGTATAACACACATCATGTAAACGTGTGAAATATTGGTAAACCGCGGCTGTAATGCCTGAACCCGAGACTGTCAGAAATACAGAAACAACATCTCTAGCAGTTTTTCTCTCGGGATATATATATTTTTTTGCTTATGTTTTTAATTCTCTCGTTTAGCTAATGGCCCATGGGGAAGTACTGCTGGCTCGGTGGTTCGCTGCGTATTGCACACACATTAAACTCACTTAAGTTATCACTCCATACAGACTTCAGGGGGTCTAGCCTGGTATAAATTGAATTAAGAAATCCCTTGGCAGGGAGAGTATGTTGGGTAAGAGCTTGTGTTCGCCTCAGTCAGATAAGGCTCTGGTAATAGTCCAAATGTATATGAACTATTTGTAATCACACATTAAGAAAAGTGGTGTTTATAAGGAATAGTAATTTATAGGCTATAGGCTAGTTCACATGCAATGGCCACTGTCTGTGTATACACTCAGAGCAGCAAGACTGTATGTCACCATCTTTTCTAATACCAGTCCACCATTGGCTGCTGGCCAGCTGGAGTCGTTCAGGCAGGCTTAACGAGATTCAAGAAGCAATCCCTGTTAAGGAATTGATCCAAAAGTTTCTCCAACTTTTGGCGTTTGTTGATTCTGTGTAAGTTGTTCCACCACAGTTGGTAGGAAACAAACCCAAACGAGGTGTGTGTGTGTGTGCATGTGACATGCTCAAATGTGTGCCCATCTCTCTCAATAGTCGGCATGTGTTGACTCACAGGGAGACAGGTTGGGAGTGGCCCTCTGTACCTGGCCTCGCTCCAGATTCTTCCGTAATAGTTCTGTACTTGGTTCACACACTTCCACTAGGCCTACTTGGTTAGCACCTCTCCTGTTTGACATGGTTAATCAGTCAGCCAGACCGCAGCTGTATTAGCTGGTCTGATGACGTCACAGAGAGAGGAGAAGACATGAAAAGATCACAGGACGGCAGCGCCTGTCTCATGTAGACCATGACTGTGGACAGCAGCACTTACCTCACTCATGGCGTGCTCATGGAGGGTATGGTGCATTTAAGACCAATTCATCCAGTCTGGAGGGAAACCATGGAAAACTAGAAGCAACACACAATCTGCAGCTGATCAGTCTGTTCCAGAAACGCTCTCATCAGATTAGCTGGGTTTCTAGGCAATTTGATGTTGCCTGTTATATTTCTATTAGCTTGCATTGGGTATGGCTCAGTGGTAAAGGATTTGATTTCACATCAAGAGTTTCAATTTTGAATTCCCCCTGTCCTTTGCTTTGGATACAATTGTCTGTGTTGGCCATGCAAGAGGGGGTAGGAATAGATTGTGAATGTGTATATCTAACAGAGCAGCCAGCATGCCCAGTCATGTTTACCTGGCTGCCATTGCACTGAGCTGATAATGGCAAGAGCTGATTAGGAGAGTTTGCATACAGTCAGACATCTGAAATTCCTGCTGGTGTGTGTATGTTTGTAGAAGATATGAGTCTTATTTGATTATGGTAAATAGTATTGTAATCAGATGCTTTGTGGTCACCCCAGTGTGGATATTACATTACTGTAGTATGTTCACTCATACGTTCTTACACAAAGTTGCAACACTGTAAGAGGCTCTTTAGCTTGACTGTCCTTGAAGGTGAGCATGTTGGGGTGTTGGAGGGCCCCACTGTGGCCTGAAGTGGAACTGCATGCCAATAATGTCTATTCCCAGTACTACAGCTGGTGTAGGGACCAGGTTTTGACCTATGGTTTTGACAGGTGTCATAGTAATAATAGAAACCACTATGCTGTTACAGGCCACTGTTCTTGAGCATTCCTCTGAGAGAACCATCCAAAGAATTTTAAGACTTTAAGCATAAAATTTTATTTGCAAAACAAACAAAACCAAAAAAGGATCAAAATAAAAATACAATACATTCTTAAAAGTTTTTCTACAAACAATTTCACAGAAATTACCTTGGAATGCCTATTCCTGTTTTAAATTTATATACTCATATACTCCGTGTTTTAATATTTTTTATTTAAATATTCCTGTCTCCATGGTAAATGATGTACAGTATAGACCTTGCTTTCATGAGAGGGTCAAAGAGAGCTTTAAACAATCATAGTCAAGAACCAATCAGTAGTGGCCGCCCATATATGTCCATGGGCGAGCCTTCCTGTCTGTTCCTGTCACAATAAGAGTAGCATTTAGGTAAACAGGAGCATTAGGCCTGGCCCGCAGCTAAACTACTCGGAGCAGGTGGCCTCTTGCAAGACTCCAGCAGCTGCCAGAATATGTCCCTCACACCCTCTATTTACCTCTCTCCAATTCTCCCATCCCCAGAGCCTGGGCAACCCTAGTCCTCACTGACACACCCATCCATCCATCCATTCGTCCATCAATTTGTCCAACCATCCATCCGTCCATCCATCCATCCATCTATCCATCTACCCATCCTACTCTAGAGAGAATCATTTTCCTATGTACATATCCACTTATCTACAAGCTTGAGTACCAGAAATCGTTATTTCCTCTTCATGGCTGTCCCTGGCTGTCTCCTTGTCACAGCTTACATCATGTCTGTCTGTTCCCAAGCCCACATAAAAGGCACACATAAGTGAACTAGCGTACCCTCTCTCCATCCCACTCCATCTTCATAGAGGCCCAGGGCTTCACTCAAACACTCTGGAATGATGCCTTTGTAAAGCAAAACCCAAACCAAACTCAACTCCACACATGTTCAATTAAAGGCATGAATGTACTTAAAACAAATCGAATATTATGATGACTCGGTCCCCTCTCGTAATACAGTCGGTTCTTGTTTAGTTCCAGTTGCAGTCAGCACACAAGGTTAGAGGTGTTCAGAGAACAGACCATCAGCAGGATCAGAGAAGGAGGAGGGGGGAGGTGGGGGCTGTGTACCAATTCAGTGTTTAAGGAAGGGGAAAAAAAGATTAGTGCTCCCGCCCCCTCCGAAATATTAGTGCATTTATGCATCCACACATCAGCGAAAAGGTTTAGCAATGTCAGCTTTTCAATTAGGGCAGCCGACCCACCCGGAGGACCTGAAAATAAAATCAACGTAAATAGATCAAGTAACTAGAGTGATGGCTAGCCTGACCGAAAATACAACAGCAGCAAGGCTACAAGGCTATATACATTGCTTCAACACATACAAATACCCGACTGACTCAAACAGAGAAACGAGAGACAAGCCGACTGCAGGAGACAGAAAATCGAGTAAAGTAGATCAGAGTAGAGTAGAGGAGAATGGAACAGTGAAGAAAGAGAGAGAGAGAGCAAGTAACAGAGGAGGAACAAGGTCGAGAGAGAGAGAAACAAAGACAGAGAATCGAGACAGAAAGAGATGACGATTTATGTATTTCACAAAGTTCTTTGTAACCAGATGCTTTGTGGTCACCCCGGTGTGGAGTCGCAGTTGTGTCCAGTGTCTGTGTTCTCAGTGATGTCCACCTTCTCGAGCTGCCTCCAGAGACACCCTGACGCAGCCGGCCGCCGTCATTACCGGACGTCCAGACCTCAGCTGCTAGGAAATGACCTACTGAGTGGTCACCCCCAAACAGAGCTGCACCAGGACACCAGAGATCCCGGCGACACTCAGATACTCTGTTCTTAGCCCAATGCAGAGGGAGAGAAAACATACTGTTGTACAAGCTCTCGTTTTCTGGCATGTGCACACACACGTACACACACACAAGCACGCACGCACGCAACAAAACTCACACACCATCTGTGACCCTACAATTGTTTCCTCTCCAGGGCGTTTTATAAAATCTTAGGTCGGTCCAGCCCCTCAGTAGGAAAAGGCGTTTTCTCCCAAAGACAAACAAACAAACAAACAACAGATTTTCCAGTCTGTCAGGAAACAGTGCACCGAAGAGGACATCTGCCTCTGTAGATGTGTTAGGGAGACAAGGCCATGACTCTGCGTGGACAAGGTTCAAGCACCAGTGTTCAGACTCCCAACCGGAGACCATCCCCAGGAACGTGAGGGGGGGCCTCGGACAGACAGAAAAAGGCGTCCCTGAAAGGTGCCTGTCTCAAAGGTTGAGTCAAGCAGCCAGGGAGCTCCTTCAGGTCTCTCTCACATACACACAGTGGAGCTGTAGCTAAATGAGTGGGTCCTCCTGGCCCACGGAGGGCGCTATCCTTTGGGAGTCTTCTTGTTCTGGGTGTTCCACATGCCACGTTTAGAGTGGTAGTAGTGGAAGAAGTTCCTTAGTCGGAGTCTCTCCACCTCTAGACCGTTCTGCAGCACCCTGAAAGAAAGAAAGACAGAGAGAGAGATTGAATGGTCAGGAGAAAGACTATGATTCAAGAGACCTTCATCCACTCTGAAGTGCAAGACGATAGCATGTCATGTGACGACATCATACAAAGACCCTACATTCTGTGCTCTTCCATTGTGACGGTTGCTGGGTTACCTGTCCAGTAGTTCCCAGTCCTCTCCCCCCCAGCGGTCCTTGAACTCCTCCGTGTTCATCCCTCCAATCTTGTCAAAGTCGGACTTATAGATGCCAAAAAGGCCGAAGCCATTAACCTCCCAGTAACCTGAGCCATGAAACAGAGGTGGACAAAGACAAAGATTTCAGCAATAGACGTCTGTACAATATGTGTGTGTGTGTACAGTATAAGTGTAGTTGTGTATGTGTGCATATGTGTGTATTTGTGCATGTGTATTTGTTCCTGTGTGTGTGACTGTGTGCGTGTATGTGAGCGTGTCTATGTGTATAGTGTGTGTGTACAGTACGTGTGTGTGTGTGTGTGTGTGTACCGTCGGGCTCCAGGGGGGAACTGCCACAGCCCAGTCTCATGACGATGGGGGCGAAGGCCAGACGCCCCTCCACACAGTGCTTTCTGATGCTCTCCAGGATGTTGGAGGGGAAGTGGATGTGCAGGTCACACAGGAACACGATGCTGTGGTTGTCCTGGCAACACAAACACACACACATTCAGCTCTGTATGGGATCAATGGTTTAAATCACTCAGTCGATGGCACTCTGGCACTCCTATTTGTTTGCCCGTATGTGTGTGGGCCTGGGTGACTTTCTGATGAGAGGAAGAGAGGGGAAGGATGACTATCAGAGAGCCATCGTCCTCATCTACTCACAGCAGCCGCGGGTCAAATACTAGTGCGTATCTGTGTGCGTGTCAGTGTGTGTGCGTGTGCGCGTATGTGTGTGAGTCTGTGCGTTCGTGTGAGACTGTGCGTTCGTGTGAGACTGTGTGCGTCACCTGTGTGTGTGTGTGTGTGTCAGTGTGTGCGCTTGTGCGAACGTGTACGTGTGGGCGCGCGTGTGTGTGTGTGCGAGTCTGTGTGTTCGTGTGAGACTGTGTGCGTGTGGTGTGTGTGTGTAAGTCCGTTTATGTGTGTGGACAGAGTGTCCTCAGCTACTCCTCCTCCACACCCAGCAGCAGTAGGTCATCCCCATGTGAGTGACACCACGCCATCCCCGTCAGACAGACCCACTCTCAGACACCTCCCCGCCCCGCTTTGTGTGTGCGTTTGTGTGTGTGTGTGTGTTTGTTTGTGTGGAAGTGTGCGAGGGGCGGGGGAGGACAGATAAAGAAAGTATACCGCATGTGGCAGCTATGACATCCATAATGACAGTCAAAAGTCAAATGACAGGAGACTGTCACTGGCTCCAGAAATCTCCAGCGCATTACACAGTGAGAGACACACAGATGAATAATTCATGCCCTGTCTGTGCATAAGCCTCTGGTGTCGGTGGAGTGGTGTCAACGAGAGCTCAGTTCCAGTAACAATGTTTGGGTAAAAACATGGTAGGCTGGATGTTTCGGTTGTCGTACCTCTATTGTGTCCACTCCAATCTGTAGACCAGCCGAACGTTCAAAGTTCCCCTCTCTCCTCAGATACTCATACCTGGCGCGCGCACACACACAGAAACACACAAACACAGTTGTTGTGACTATGACATTTGGGCAAGGACTTCATACACACATGCACACACATCCACACCCGCGCGCGCACACACACACACACACACACACACACACACACACACACCTGGGTACAGTGCTGTCTCTCAGGGCCTGCTCTACATCCATGTCTTCGCTCTCAAAGTCAACAACGATGATGCTGAAGTTGTCGTCCTTGGTCTCGCGGTGGAGGTCCTCCATGTCCGAGATGAACTGCTGCACCCAGCGAGCCTGGTTCTTTACTGGAGAGGGGAGGAGGGGGAGGGAGAGGAGGGAGGATGCAGAGAGGCAGAGACGGGCGTGGAAGGGGAAAAGAGTGGAGTGGTAGAGCGATGGAAGGAAGGCCGAGAGTGGCGGTAGAGAGAGGGAACAAGGGAGAGAGTGGAGTAGGGGAGTACAGGGAGAAAGCGCGGCATGGAGGACACAGGAAAAGGCGAGGGGGGAAAGGGAGGAGAGCAGGAGAGAGAGGGGAACGATCAGCAAGGCTGCTGCCGACCTACGGATGAAGGTTGACAGGATCTCTGGTGCTGCTCTGCATTACAATGACTGCCGGACCAGCAGTAACGAACGCCCTCCTCCGCCAAACACCCCATGTCTTCTCTCCCCTCTCACCCCTCACCCACCTGGCACCACAAAGTGCACCATCACATCCCTCCTCCACTGCAACATGACAGGCTGGCACAGCAGGGGCTTGGCGTAGGCCGTGCCCCAGGGGGTGGCCCCGGGCTGGGCAGGGGCCCGGGTGGAGGCCGGGGGCGTCTGGGTGGTGAGTCCGGGCGGAGACGAGGCGGGGGCCACGTCGGTGTTCTCCAGGCTGTCGTCGCCCAGCCGCCCGCGGTGCAGCAGGAGGTAGATGTACTCGGACAGGCGCACCACGCTGCGGCCCCGCTCCATCAGCTCCAGCTCCACCAGGTAGCGGTTCCCCCGCGCCGAGTCTCGCCGCTTCTCCACGTTGATGATGCGGAGCAGGGTGTAGATTCTGGGGGGGGGACGGGAACAAACACACAACTCAGTAGTGATTTCACGGTTAATGGACTGGTTTTATGGGCTGAATAGGCTATTATGCCGTTTTTATGGTCGCGAAACGTCGAGAAGCACCTCTCACTGATATCTATCTCTCGTTCTCTTTTTTGGAATCCAAACCCCCCCCCCCCCCCCATCTCACCCTCCGTTGCGCTCGTTGAGTTTCTCCATGTACTGCGCCAGCACGTCCACCACCTCGCTCTCCGCCAGCTGCAGGTTCCCCGACACGTTGCAGCGCAGGTCGTTCCAGTCGGAGCGCAGCAGCTCAAAGTCCATGGGGTTGACGGAGAAGGTCCTCTGCCAGTTGATGCTCTCCTCCGCCCAGCCCGGGCGAGCCTCCGCCTCCTCGTAGCTGTAGTCCGACACCCCGCCCTCCTCCGGTTCGCGCTCCTGCTCCGGGTTAGAGCGGTTTGGGTCGGGTTCGATGTCCGGGTCGGGGTCGGGATCGGGGTCGGGGTCTGGGTTGGGGTCAGAGTCACGGGGGTGAAGGTTAGGGTCGGGGTCGACTTGCTGCTCGGACTCTGTGATCTCAGAGGTTCTGAGGTAGGAGGTGACCCTGGCCTCCACATGGAGGACGTTGTCTGAGGAGTTGAAGCCTGGATGGGTGGCCGGGGGAGGAGGGGGGTCTCCGTGTGGGAGCAAGGGGGCCACGGTGCCGCCTCTGTTGGGCAGAGCAGCGACGTAATCAGCCTCTCTACCTGGAGCCTGGAGCTCTCCCCTCCTCCTCTCACTGCCTGGGGGTCTCACTGCTGCCGCTCTGCTGGCCGCCCGCTCCACCACACCCTGCCTGCTGGAGTTGTGACTGGGAGACTTGCCCTCTCTCGTGGGGGGTTTGGGCCAGAGCTGGGGGGCACTCACCAGCCCCCTTCCCCCTGCCCCCCCTGGCCCTGCCCTGGGTCTGGAGCTGAGGTTGACCAACCTGGTGGTCTTACCGTGCTGGTAGAGGAAAACTCCGGGAAAGACTTCTCTAGGGTGTCGAGACACCAGACCCCTCCTCTCCCGCTCCCTCTCTCTCCTCTCCTCCCTCTCCTCCCGCTCCTTCTCCCTCTCCTTGGCAGGGCGCGGCCTGGTGATGTAGATCTTGTTCTCGTCCTTCTTCTCCTTGTCGTTGCCAGGGGCTGCGTTGTTGTTGCTGCCGCCACGGAGACGGGTATTCCCGTGGGCGGAGTTGCTGAGGATCTGCTTGGCGCGGCTGGCGAGGGCGGAGAGAGAGCTCTTCTGGGGGAACAGCAGGACGGACTTGCTCAGTTTGGGAGGGGTCTCGGCGCCCCCCCTCCTGCCAGGGCCGAGTTCCGAGGGCCCCGTTCGGATCCAGGAGAGAGAGCGGCCCCGCACCAGGCTGTCCGTCTGGGGGGGCAGGGCCTCCTCTGGCCCCTCGCTGTCCCCATCGGGGGCCCCAGCCTTCCTGGAGTCGCGGAACCCCCTCTGCCTTTGCCTGTCCTCCTCCGCCGGTCCATCTCTCGGGGGGAAGTGTCGTCTCTCCCTGCGGACCACCACGCGGTTGACCTCCTCCCCCTCCCCCCCCCGCTCCGGGGCGGTGGGGTCCGAGAGGTGGACGGGTCTGGAGGTGTGGCTGGTCTGGCTCGGGCGGGACGTCCTCTTGGGGGGCTGGGTGCCCACGATCTCGGCCTCGTCCTCTGGATCCACCCCTTCCTCCTCTTCCAGGAAATCTGTCGCGGGAAAGGCCAAGGGGGACACGTTCTTTCGTTGTGAGCGCAAACACTTTAAAGCGTGGGAGTGCGTGCACAGTCATGTGCGTGTGTGGATGCGTGTGGCAGTTGTTCCCTGGCGCTCACCATCTGGGTTGGGGAAGAAGAAAGGCCTGTCGTCGTCATCCTCATCCATCTTCATGTACTTGTAGAAACCAAACCTGTCAGGCAGAGAAGGACAGCGGAACACTGGAGATGAGCTAACACTCCCACACACACACACACATTTTTCTCTCGTAGTCTCCCCCCCCCCCCCCGTTCTCTATCTCTCCGTCCTCATAGACATATTTCACCAGAGCAGCAGAGAGGTCCTTACTTCTCCAGGTAGATGGGAGACTCCCTGTAGAAGCACTTGTTCTCCCTCTCCATGTGGGTGAGGCGGGTGAAGTCGTTGGGATACACGAAGGAAAGGTACACCTGAGGGCGATAAGGCAGACGGGGTCATGACAAACTTTTCCTCCGACAAAGAGAGACCGTAGAGTGGTCCTAACCTGTCATCAAACCGGACCACAAATGGGTTTTCCTAGTTTAAGAACCTACAGTTAGGTCCATAAATATTTGGACATTGACACAATTGTCATCATTTTGGCTCTGTATACCACCACAATGGATTTGAAATGAAACAATCAAGATGTGCTTTAAGTGCAGACTTTCAGCTTTAATTTCAGGGTATTTACATCCAAATCAGGTGAACGGTGTAGGAATTACAACACATTTTATATGTGGCCCCCCCCTTTTTAAGGGACCAAAAATAATTGGACAAACTAACATAATCATAAATCTAATTGTCACTTTTAATACTTGGTTGCAAATCCTTTGCAGTCAATGACAGCCTGAAGTCTGGAAGCCATAGACATCACCAGACACTGGGTTTCGTCCCTGGTGATGCTCTGCCAGGCCTCTACTGCAACTGTCTTCAGTTCCTGCTTGTTCTTGGGGCATTTTCCCTTCAGTTTTGTTTTTAGAAAGTGAAATGCATGCTCAATTGGATTTAGGTCAGGTGATTGACTTGGCCATTGCAGAACATTCCACTTCTTTGCCTTAAAAAACTCTTTGGTTGCTTTCGCAGTATGCTTCGGGTCATTGTCCATCTGCACTGTGAAGCACCGTCCTATGAGTTCTGAAGCATTTGGCTGAATCTGAGCAGATAATATTGCCAGAAACACTTCAGAATTCATCCTACTGCTTTTGTCAGCAGTCACATCATCGATAAATACAAGGGAACCAGTTCCATTGGCAGCCATACATGCCCACGCCATAACACTACCTCCACCATGCTTCACTGATGAGGTGGTATGCTTTGGATCATGAGCAGTTCCTTCCCTTCTCCATACTCTTCTCTTCCCATCATTCTGGTACAAGTTGATCTTGGTCTCATCTGTCCATAGGATGTTGTTCCAGAACTGTACAGGCTCTTTTAGATGTTTTTTGGCAAACTCTAATCTGGTCTTCCTGTTTTTGAGACTCACCAATGGTTTACATCTTGTGGTGAACCCTCTGTATTTACTCTGGTGAAGTCTTCTCTTAATTTTTGACTTTGACACAGATACGCCTACCTCCTGGAGAGTGTTCTTGATCTGGCCAACTGTTGTGAAGGGGTTTTTCTTCACCAGGGAAAGAATTCTTCTGTCATCCACCACGGAAAACAACTGTGGTGGATGACAGAAGAATTCTTTCCCCTCTTCCGGGTCTTTTGGTGTTGCTGAGCTCACCAGTGCGTTCTTTCTTTTTAAGAATGTACCAAACAGTTGATTTGGCCACACCTAATGTTTTTGCTATCTCTCTGATAGGTTTGTTTTGATTTTTCAGCCTAACGATGGCTTGCTTCACTGATGGTGACAGCTCTTTGGACTTTATATTGAGAGTTGACAGCAACAGATTCCAAACACAAATACCATACTTGAAATGAACTCTAGACCTTTTATCTGCTCCTTGTCAATGAAATAACGAACTCCCATGAGGGAATAACATACACCTGGCCATGGAACAGCTGAGCAGCCAATTGTCCAATTACTTTTGGTCCGTTAAAAAGGGGGGGGCCACATATCAAATGTGTTGTAATTCCTACACCGTTCACCTGATTTGGATGTAAATACCCTGAAATTAAAGCTGAAAGTCTGCACTTAAAGCACATCTTGATTGTTTAATTTCAAATCCATTGTGGTGGTATACAGAGCCAAAATGATGACAATTGTGTCAATGTCCAAATATTTATGGACCTAACTGTATGTGGTTTGGATGGTGTAATGACGTATACTGGTCTATAGGGGGCAGCAACATTCAACTTCCACTGGTGGTGGTTGAGGGGCTGTGGTCTGCAGCTGAACACAGCACAGGAGAGGAAGATGGAATAGACTCTGGAGGGCCCAGGCTTTCCTCTCATCTGTTCCCCTTCCAGCCAATCTGAATATGCTGGTTAATGTGCTGCTTTGAGCAGAGTAGAGGGTCAGGAGTTCTGAGAGACTGCACTTTTAATGACCTTGCAGGGGCCAAATGTTAATGAGAAACCCCTATTAACCTTTTACCACACACACATGTACACCTAAAACACATGCACACCCTCCCTCCCTCCCTCCCTCCCTCTCTCTCTCTCTCTCTCTCTCTCTCTCTCTCTCTCTCCCTCTCTCTCTCTCTCTCTCTCTCTCTCTCTCTCTCTCTCTCTCCCTCTCTCTTTATGCCATATGTCCAAAGTCCCAGAGGGAAGGAGCTGAGGGGGTCAGTCACTCACAAACTGCAGGCCCTGGTATCTGGCGATGGGGAAGTCTTTGACCACATAGGTGGGGGAGTAGAGACAGGCCGGTAGCACGTTTTGCAGACGAGAGGCCTCAATCATGGGGGCTGGAAAAAGGGAAGGGAGAGGAAAAGTGAAGGGAAGTAAGAAATGCGTGATAAACTAGATTAGACGAGAAAAGACTGGGAGACAGACACTTACTGCTGTAAAATGTGTCTCTGGGGTCTGGCTTCAGCATGTCAGCTCCATGCTGACTGGCAGGGCTGTGACCTGGGTCTTGACCCTGGCCTGGACTGTGAGCCTGGCCCCGGCCTCGAACCTGACCCTGGTCCTGACCTTGATGATCTCTGGGTGGGCGAATGTGACTGGCCAGAGTCTGGGGTATGTGATCCACACCGTTCATCTTCAGGCTAGACTCGTCTGGAGCACACATACAAACACAGACACACACGCAGAGACATACAAACAAAGGTGCGCGCAAAAATGGTCACAAAAATGTGTTGATTATCATCCAGACACATGAACTTTAGATAACAGAGCTTCGGATAACAACCCACAACAATTCCTTTACCTAGAGAGGAGAGGAGGAGAGAGGAGAGTTATAATTACACCAATCGATTGGTGGAAGGAAGGAGGGAGAGCCTGTGATTTATGGGGTGTCAACCGCAAAGGCCTGATGAAAGAAATACTTCATAATTAACAGGGAGGCCAAGATCCCTCTTCTCCCAGGAAGGAAGAGTAGGTCAGGTCTGAGCTGTGTTCAAGCCCCTCCTCTGGGGGTGTGTACGGCCGCCTGACTGGGTGGAAGTTCCTGACCGAGAGGGAGGAGCCGGGCAGGGTTGGTGTGTCTCCAGCCCAGTCTGAGTGAGGGATGGTGGGGAGATGTGTGTGTAGCGACCCTGGACTGGTGATGATGGGCAGGGTGGAGGCTGTGCATGTGTAAGTGTGTGTTTAGTTGTGATTACTGTAACAGCTGTTATGTTACTAAAGAACCGTGACCCTTCGTAGTGGAAATATCGGACCATTTATTACGTTTGCAACACACACACTGTGTAAAAGGACACCCTGCACCAGACCAGCAGTGGGTATCCTAGCAACCTTCTTCATTTCCATGAAATTCTGTTACAAAGCTAAGTAATGAGTATGAGGCCATACATTCATAATGGAAGAATTGAATCCCAAAGGAAGTAGTAAATAAGAGCGATGACAAGCATTGTAGAACGTCAACAATGCATGAAAAATATGCAGACAATTAGGTCTGTTTTCCAATGGACGTCTGTTGGAGAGTAGGGATCGTATTTTATGCTAATGTGATTGGGTACAGTGCAGTTATGTCATGGATGAGTTCTTGCAATTGATCTAGATCTGAACATGAGCATATTAAAGTCTGCACTGCCATGGAAATGTAAAAATGCCTTCTCTTTGTTTCAAAACGATGTATGTGCAATCAGGAAAGTATTTTGATATGGAAACGTTGTTGTCAAGCATAGCAGGCCATGATTCTAAAGATGGCATCAGGTTGTCAGTCCTGTCCAGCTACCATATCAATGGGGTCGCTATGGTAACGCAGCTAAGACCCAGGGTGGGGGTAACATTGACTTCATACAAACTCCCAATAACCCCCATCCATCTCTATCTCTCCACTCCAATCCATACAAGGACCATTCCAGATGCATAGCTGGGGTTGTGAAGCCACTGTACTTTTCACTGTCTTTGATCAACGCCATTGATAACTTGATAAATGAGAGATTGTAAGCTGTTTCTGAAGCTTCTACTGACCCTGACAGGTCAGAGGTCAACATTACCCAGGGGGAGGAGCTTACTGCCTTTAAGTATGGCCAGCTTACCAGTGTAGAGGGAGATGTAGGCGGAGTCAATAACCTCATACTTCAGACCAGGCAGGAACGGACGCCACTAAGAGAGAAAGAGGGAGAGCGAGGGAAGGGGGGGGGGATAGAGAGAGTGGGAGATAGAGAGAGTGAGTGGCAGAGAGACAGGGGGGGAATGGGAGAGAGAGAGAGAAAAAAAAGCCACCTTAAAGAACATGGTTTGTCTTGTCTGTGAAGAACCTGTACCGGTCAGTTAGAGTGATGTCCTGCCTGCTCCGCCACTCAGTAATATTGATCCTGACACCACCACTGCTGACCGTGAGAGGGAGAGAGAAGACGAGGGGTCGAGGAGGACAGGATGGAGAGCAGATAGGGAATAAGAGGAGGAGACCAGAGAGGAACAGAGAGATGAACTTGGGATGGTGAGAGAGGGGTTGAAGGAGAGAACACAGGGGATAAGTCTGGGTGATTGGAATGAATCAGAGGCTTCAGGAACAGCGATAGACCAAAGAGAGACAGGCTACAATTCCTTTAAAGAGATTCTGCAATTACCAAGTCACTTCTACTTACTCGCACTGTAATCATAGGAGACAGGTCATTTTCCACTGAGGGAACAGGAAACACAAATATACAACCTGCTCATACGCTGACAAACACACACACACACACACACACTGACACACACAGACACACAGGCGGTCACACGCACGCACAGACACACGCACATTCCGTCTATTCTGATAAACGGAATCAAATACACCTATGTATGTTGACTGATTAGTTTAAGGAAAAACACACAGACACACACACACACAGCGTGGAGTGCTGTACAGCAGGGCACAAACAACAGTAGCATTCAGCTAGTGTCTGTGTCTCTCCCGTCAAGGTCGAGTCTGCTTGTCCTGTGCCTTTCAGGGATCAATGGAGCTCGGCGCCCAAGCTCTCTGAGAACAGGCCAGGAGACACACACACGCACACACTGCACAATAGCACACACACTCAGTTGAGCAATCACAACACATTAAAACACGTGTAAATCATTTCAGTGGTACCGCAGTACACAGGGAACGCTTTCATTCGCATTCACATGTAAAACTGTGTAACCATGCTGTGACATTGACACATGCGTGGTAACATGTCAGACTAAAGGTCTTTGATGTGACAGGCTGCAGCAAATGACTATTAACATTCACATGATGACAGCTGATCAAACCTGTGAACAGTAAAAACCCTTCTAAAGGGCACCCAAGGGTATATGCTTGTAACAGGTATAAACCACAAAAAAAAAGATTTGCGTTTGGCGTATATATGTGTGCATGGGTTAGGGTTACATACTGTATGTATTTGGGTGTCTGTGTGCGTCTATTTGGGTGACTGTATGTGTGTCTGTGTGTGCTTGTCTATGTCTATGTGTGTGTGCATGTCTGTGTGTGTGTGTGTGCGTGCGTTTGTCGATGTCTGTGTTGTCAGACTCTGGAGGATGGACCGGGGGCCTGCTTACTGGCCCAGTAAGTTCAACAGAGAGGAAAGAAAATCAATACCTGAGGGGAAATAATAAAAAGTAACAATTGCTGAGCAAAATGGCGCCCGGCCGCCAGGGGTGTTTCATCATGTTTCATCAGGCCCCGTCCGCCCGGTGACATGTGGGCTTCTGATGTTGTTTGGGCTTTGCAGAACGAGTGTGTGATTGTGTGTACCATCCTCTCGGCAGTAGCAGGCCTGGTTTCACACTCACAGCCACACACACAAATCTGCACGGACACACCGACGCACACGCAGACAGACGCGCACAGAGGAACACACGGCCTTTCTCTCAGAACGCCTTTCTCTTCACTGGGTTTCTCGCTCCGATGTTGTTTTCTCTCTCTCTTTCTTTCTCTCTCTCTCTCTTTCTTTCTCTCTTTTTCTTTCTCTCTCTCTCTCTTTCTTTCTCTCTCTCTCTTTCTCTCTCTCTCTCTCCCTCCCTCCTTCTCTCTCTCCTCCGCTCCCTCGCTTCCATCGTCTGCTCCAAAGCCAGAGGCAGAAGAGGAGATGAAGAGTTGTTAGCATCTACCATTAGGGTAGAATAGATACCCTAATGAAAACTCTAATAAGAATGTCTAACTCTCTTAGTATGATTCAGCATTCTCTTCAGCTTTAAAAAGCAATACTAAACACTAAGCACCAGCTCTACCAGGCCCTATTAGATAAACAGTAGGAAGAAAACCTTTTTTCTTTGCGTATTCTTTACTTTTAGCAGGGGTAAAGAGAGGGAGTTTCTCTTTCTCTCTCTTTAGATCTCTCTCTCCCTTAATCGATGTATCTCTTTCTTTATCTCTTTCTCACCACTCCTTATCTAAACCTTTTCCTCTGTCAATTTTCCTATCCCTCCCTATTTCTCTCTGTCTTTTTTTCTTCTCTATCTCTCTCACATCACCTGGCTCCAACTACGTGCCCTAATTGGCATGGTGGCAGAGGCCTGTGGCAGAAAGAACAGGAGAACAAGACAGATGTGTCCAGTCGTGCCGGAAGACCACACAGGACTACGACAATACTCTGTTAAACCAGTCAGAGAGAGAGAGAGAGACAGAGACACAGATAAAGTGACAGTGACAGAGAAGGTGAGGGAGTTGAAAGATGAGTTTCACTGTGCAGATTAAAACAGTAATGATGTGACATCCTTTTCATTTTAACTGACAAAACGGCGCGTAGCCTGGAGATTACAAACCAAATTTCCCCCAAATACACCCATGACATGGCAGCAAGTTCCTGGTTGTAACTGGGGAAAGAGGGAATGATATTTGAGGGGAAGTGGGGTACAGGGTTTGACTTAGTTTCTGTGATGAATTATACATTCAGTCAAAGTGTTTCAGACGAAGTGTTTGGGTCTGACAAATGAGTTCGATATCCATAGCGCTCACTGGAGCATAGTCAAACTGCTTGCAGAGACAACCAGTAGTGGGGTGGTGCTCACACAACCAGAACAGTCTGGTATAAAAACGCTTGAAAGCTGTGACAGACCAAAGACTGTGAAGTCTGCATTACTGGTAAATTGCATTTCGTATTTAAAGCACAGAAATGCAAGAACATACATTCACATGTCAAAGGACTGAGACAGGAACATGAGATGGATGTTAAAGGCATGTGTCTACATTTAAGATGAGGTCATGGGTGAGGTGCGTACTATACGCTTTGGAAACGCTAGTTTCCGCTAGTTTTACTTTATGTCATGTTATAAAACTCACAGACTGCACCCCAAACATGAACAGAGATCAAGCTAAAACCAGGCATATTACAGCTTCACAACCATAAATAAACCAGCAGACAGGACTGAACCAGCCGCAACATAAAAATCTTTAAATGTTTTACAGCTACCAGGTGCTAGGCAGAATAGAGCAGGGTGGTAAAACACCAAGGACCAAACATGTAACCTACATACAACATGCTAAGGGCTAAATTCAAACGAATACAAAATAAATATGTACAGTTCCAACTTTAATGTGAGCTGAATGTGTATACGATAGGGCTAACATGAGGGCCAGGCTGCCCGCTAGCCTAGCCTGGCACTCTGAGGGAGGTGGAGATGGAGGGATAAGAACGCCATGGCGACAGGGAGACAGCACGGCTCCCATGACAGGGAGCTAGAGCTAAAGCTAAAAGGACAACGACACACACGCGCGCTCCCAGTGGCACCGAACGCGGTGTGACGTGTCCAATGAGATCTCCACAGATGGAGGGAGCAGGGAGCCAGAGGAGATGAACGACAAGGAAGAGGAGGGAGGTGAGGAGGAGGGTAATAGAGAGATGAGAGGAGGGGGAGGAAAAGAAGGAGGAGCGGAGGGTGGAACAGAGAAAGAAGGAAAGCATACTCAAGGACATGTCAGTAGAGCTGATCGTTTGGGTGTGAGATTCAGAACGAAATGAAGAGAAGCCCATAAAGGGGTCCTGTGTTTGGGACTGAGCCTGTGAAGCAGTCCAAGTGGCTATATGAAGGAAATAAAGCCTAAAGGAAAGAAACAGGTTCACGCAGAAAATACATAGTTGGGTTCAGTAGTTCACTAACATATCTCGGCTGTGTGGTGGGAGAATTAGGTTGAATACAGATGTATGTGTATGTGTGTGTGTGTGTGAGAGAGAGCGAGAGAGAGAAAGTGTACTAATTGGTGGAGCACTTCTAGAAGTAGCCAAATGGGAGTGATAAAGCAAGCAGCCCATTAAAACCAAACATGTAAATCCCAGACCTCTCGCTCTCCATAAACGTAGCAGGACTAATTAAGGTCTGGCTTCTTCTCTCTCTCCTCCACCAGTCACTCTGTTTTACAACCAACAACTTCCTTCTCCCAGTCATGGTGGGGAGGGGGCCTTCCACAAATCTTTCATTGTTTGTTATATGTGTGTTTATGTAATGAGTCCCAACTGTTCTCACAGTTTTATCTATTTTAAAATGTGAAAAAAATATGTTTAACAGGGCTGAAAAGAGGATAGGATGTCACCCAAGAATGGACTAGGTGTTGCGTATACCTGGGGCGTGTGTGTGTTTGTGCCATTTTTTTCAATAATTCTTTCATGAACCACCACAGATGTAGGCCTATCTTCCTCACTCTCTCTGTGGAGCTACCTATCCTACCTAGAGACAGAGTACTCTAACCCTGCCCTATCAAAGTATCCGCTTCAGATGACCTGAAACAAACATCTCTCTTTTTTTCCCTACCCCTCCTCTCTCTCTCTCTCTCTCTCTCTCTCTCTCTCTCTCTCTCTCTCTCTCTCTCTCTCTCTCTCTCTCTCTCTCTCTCTCTCTCTCTCTCTCTCTCTCTTCTCTCTTTTTCCATCTCTCTCTCTCCATATGCAGTCTCCAGAGGACCTGTACATCTTTGTGCAGGCCAGCAAGCTGTTTGGGAAGAAAGACCAGTGGATCTATGCTATCTCTTCCCCAACAAACAGAAGTGTGCTTCTGCCAGATTTATCTAGGCTGAGGGCTAGTGGTGAGACAGCCCAGTCACACTAAATCTGCTGCCTCTGTCAAGGTGTGAAATGTATGCAGCTATTAAATCACAAGCAAGGGCCTTGCTAAGACAGTGTGACCGAGAACACACACACAGAAACACACACACACACTTGATTTGCAGTGTAGCTTTGTCCTTTTCCATTAATTTATTTATCACAGTTGAAACTAACTCTAATGGCTTTTTTTTTAAGGCTGGTTTTCTCCCTCTCTCTCTTCTCCTGGCATGTCGTGGGAGGAGGGTAATGCCCATGTGATGTGCTATCTTTGTCGACATCATCACAATGTCAACACTTCAGAAAGGCTTTTGAGATTACAATGTACAACATCAAATGAAAGCTTTGCTCAGTTCCATTGACCAGATTTTTATCTCCCTCAGTCTTGTTTATTTGGTTCGCTCCCCTCCCCTCTTCTCAACTCTGCTCTCTTCTCCTCTCCTCTTCTTTTTTCTTCTTCCTCTCCTCTCATCTCTTTTCTCCTCCTCACCTCCTCTCTAACGCAGGTCTTTGTCTCCACAGAGAGCTGTCCAGCTGTGTCTGAGAAACCCATCATTACTAAACAAGTGTGGAGGCGCACATAAGCCAACACACAAACACACACACATACACACCCACACATTCATTCATACACAAAACACACAGCACATCAGCCACTCCCCCCCCCCCCCCCCCCTCATACATTCTAGATTGTCACATTGTCACGCCGCAAAAGGAAACATCACATGAGCCACAGAGAAGGGTGTCAGTTATGCCTTTACGGCGCCATAGCAACAGGGAGCACACCTGGGTCTGAATGGAGGCAGAGGAGAAGCTGCAAGAGGGAAAGAGGGGGGAGAGGAGCAATAAGAGAGAGGCAAAGAGAGAGGAAAACCGACCTACAGAGAGCGAGACTGTGTGTGTGTGAGAGAGAAGAAAGAGAGAGAGAGAGAGAGAGAGAGAGAGAGAGAGAGAGAGATGAGAGAGAGAGAGAGGGAAGGTAGACAGAGAAATAAAGGGAGACAGAAGGAAAACACAAGGCTACTGGAGAGGTAGGGAGGGACTAGAGAGGTAATGAGAAAGAAATACAAGAAAGAAAGAAAGAAAGAAAGAAAGAAAGAGAGACACAGAGGGAGAGAGAGAGAGAGAGAGAGAGAGAGAGAGAGAGAGAGAGAGAGAGACACAGAGGGAGAGATCTGTAGAGCGAATAGTATATCTGGATATATATCCACAGAAACACCGTCACATCCCTTATTCACATCAGTGCCCTCACAAACACACACTCACACACACAAATACACATATCATAGAGCTCAATGCTGATTAATAGTACCTTAGATACAGCACCAACCAGCAGATAATATACACTAGAAAAAGAACATAGAGATGGAAGGCTGAAGGAGGAAGAACGGAGAGAAAAGCAAAGAAAAAATGATGATGTAGCCGAGGCAAGGAGACGGATGGCTTGAATACAACAAAGAGGGTTTAAAGTCCTGAACTAACCACACCAGAGACGTGGGCTCCACGCTATGACATCACAACAGGACCTTTGATCTTTCATTGGCTGAGGCCATGACCAGATGACCGCATGGAGATAGAAAAAACATGGAGGAGAGCAGGGTGTGGAGACAGGAGAGGAGAGCAGGGTGTGGAGACAGGAGAGGAGAGCGGGGTGTGGAGACAGGAGAGGAGAGCAGGGTGTGGAGACAGGAGAGGAGAGCGGGGTGTGAAGACAGGAGAGGAGAGGAGGGGGGGTTGGAAGGTAGAGGAGTAGCTGGAGCTACAGTCTGGCAGTTACTAGTCTGGCAGCTCACCACTCTGGTTGAAAGCTCTGGGCGGCAGTCCACCTCAAATATAGGGCATTTTCCTGCTTCGCTCTCTTCCCTCCGACAAAACACCTGGTGTGAGCAACAAGCCCCTCCCTCTAGTGCCCCCACACCCACCCCCCTCAAGACAGGTCGGGTCAGGATCGGACTGGTCCACTTACCCCCACCTCCACGTGGTCTGAGCCCTTGTCATCCTGCTTGTGGAGAACTTCAAAGTAATAACGTCTGGACGAGATGAGGCTGGGGACAGACAGAGGAGGAGAGAGAGAGAGAGAGACAGAGAGAGAGAGACAGAGAGAGAGAGAGAGAGAGAGAGAGAGAGAGATGGAGGAGAGAGAGATGGAGAGAGGGATAAAGATTAGTTAGACAGGTCAACTGAGCTGGACCAAGACGTTTATCATTGCGATGGTGTGATCATAGCTGAATCTGCTAAGGTAAAAGGAGGACAGAAGCTATTACACTGAACATCAACACACCCCTTCACACACATATTGCAAATTCACCCCCCCCACACACACACACACACGCACTCGCCCACACACACATACAGTACATATTCATCCACCCACACACACAGACACACACACATGCACAGGCAGTCTACTTCCCTCTCAGTGATGAAGCAGGGCCCTAATCAAAAACACATCTTCTCTAATAAGGCACAGAACAACACCACAGTGCTGCTCCACACTTCATTAGCTCTATGTGTGTGTGTCTGTGTGTGTGTGTGTGTGTCTGTGTGTGGGTATGTGTGTGTGTGTGTGTGTGCATTTGGGTAGGTGTGTGTGTGTGCCTGCATGAGTGGGCATGGATACTCTGTATGTGTGTGTGTGTGTGTGTTTGTGAGTGATAAAAAGGTCTTGGGAGAACCCCTTTGAAATAACCATAATCAGGATAATGATGGCCATGTTTACTTGGATTTCATTATTGCTAAACAACACTGGCCCTACTGAGCATGGATAAGTCATCACTTATCATACAGTTTGTGTTTTATTAACAGAGATCTCTGTTTTTCATCTACCTCTCCTTCTTTCTGTGAAGTTTCCCTCCCCTCATCTGTGTTCCCTCCCAGAAGGAGAAAAAAAAACTGGGATCCTGTTTGAACCTTTAGCTACAGAAAACCCTGAATTGAAAACTCATAAAAAAAAAAAGAAAGAAACACACTCCTGAATATTCCGGAAGAGATTGAGGTTGAAGGTGTGGTTTTAATACCGGATAGTGAATGTATGACAGTGATCCGTGATCCATCCACCAAACATGCAGGTCTCGATACAGCGCGTATGGGAGATCACTACAATGGAGGCTGGTGTCGGAGATCCACCAGCGTCCGCCATGTTGGGAGAGAAGAATGCTCTCTGGAGGGAGATGGTCACATAGCCATGCACAGGATCACAAACACCCTGCATCACACGGTCGGGCACCCAGGGTTCCGTATCCCATCATTCAGTGTTAAGGGGCGTTGATAAGGCTGTGAGGTCAATCGTTCATGAACAGACACGTGAGAGAGAGTGACTCTGGATCCTTTAAGCTTACAAAATGGAATCACAACATTGTAGCAACCCACTTCCAATCACAACAGTAAAAAAACATCCACTCTCTCTCTCTCTCTCTCTCTCTCTCTCTCTCTCTCTCTCTCTCTCTCTCTCTCTCTCTCTCTCTCTCTCTCTCTCTGTCTCTGTCTCTGTCTCTGTCTCTCTGTCTCTCTCTCTCTCTCTCCTTATTTTAGTGGTCTTATGTCAAGGTTCTAAGAGATCAGTTACTTGTCAGGTTTAATCTGGTGCCGTCTGGGAGGATAATCAAATCCCTGTCCTGCTAGTCTGGCCAATGAGAACAGCAGGACAATATGTACTCCAGAGATCTGATCCACCAGAGAAACAATAAGAGGGCAAAACAGA
Source organism: Osmerus eperlanus (assembly GCF_963692335.1). Classification (NCBI taxonomy): domain Eukaryota; kingdom Metazoa; phylum Chordata; class Actinopteri; order Osmeriformes; family Osmeridae; genus Osmerus; species Osmerus eperlanus. The sequence continues at coordinate 16,663,292 of NC_085022.1, forward strand.
GAACATACAAGATATCACACCACATCCTGGTGCTGAAATAAGCCTCTGTTTATTGATCGGTACCCATGCACGCACACTGGCTGGTACCTTATCGCCTTCATACTGGCTCGCTACACACGGCCCTGCAGTAAAACAGCCTTCCCACACTTCTGTCAGATAGGAGTGACAGTAAAATAAAGGCAATTTACAGGCTGTCTTGTTAGGCTATGTCTGGATGAACCCAGAGACGGACAGATGTGTGTGAGAGTGCGTGTGTGTGTGTGACGTGTGTGTGTGTGTGTGTGTGTGAGGTCACACCAGACTCTGAAGTGCGCCGTGCGTGAGGTGAAGAAAGAGGGAGGGATGGAAGGAGAGATGCTAAACAGAAACAGAGGCAGACAGAGGACAGAAGTAACAGGGCGTGAGGAGAGACAAAGATGGAAAGGTGCTAGAGATGAGGAGCAGGAAGGGAAGAGAGAGAGAGAAGTACAAAGGTTTTCTTTTGCAGTAGTTTTACTCAGTGGTAATAAGATGATGAGTCATGTGGGGGAGAGTAAACGAGTGCCTAGCAGTCTGACTAATGACAGTCTACGGTTCTTTCATCTGTGACTAACCTGAGCAAAAGAGGGAAACTGTGAAGCCCTGTTCTCGGTAACATTGTCTGTGGAACTTCACTAACTTCATACAAGAAACTCCACAGGGTGTATACACACACAAACATACGTACACACACACACACGTACGCACGCACACACCTCTGACACCTTCTTTGCGGGGGCTGAGGCTTATGCCTTCCCAGCATGCACTGGGAGTGCCAGACAGACTAAGGAAGGGTACAAGCGGGACCCTGAGGTACAAACTCCGTCTTCTTTCTTCCCCCGCTCTCCCTCGTTTCTCCTTACGTCTATTCTGCACATCTCTCCCCTCGTTCTTTTCCGTCCTTTGATTTTCACTTTCCATCCAAAATACCCCTCATGAATGTACGTCTCTCCTCCTCTGCCTTTCATACTTTCTCCCTCCTCCCTTCCCTCCCTCCGCCGTGCCCACAGGTGGAGTATAAATAAAAGACTCCATAGAGGGAGCACCCTGCTCGCTCACACACTAATGATACAAGTCTTTAGACCTGCCTGGGGAGGCTGAATATTCTCTCTTCTCTCTCTCTTCTCATTCTCTCATTCCTTTCTCTACCTCGCCCTCCTCCTGTCTCCTTCCATCCGTCTCCCGTGCACTCCCCTAATCCATCTGAGAGCCATCCCGCTGCTCGCCCCCTCCAGCCTTGATAAATCCTCTCTTGTTCTCTCTCTCCTCACCCTATCGTCCTCTCCTCTATCCCTCTTTCTCGCCTTCATCTCTCATTATGCATTTCCTCCGTGGTACACATTTCTCCCCTCTATTTCTCTCCTCATCAATTTCCCCCAGTCCTGCCTCTCCTCATCCCACGCCTCTCGCCTTTCTTCATCCTGTCTCTCTCTCTCTCTCTCTCTCTCTTTCTCTTTCTCTCTCTCTCTCCCTCTCTCTCTCTCTCTCTCTCTCTCTCTCTCTCTCTCTCTCTCTCTTTCTCTCTCTCTCTCTCTCTCTCTCTCTCTCTCTCTCTCTCTCTCTCTCTCTCTCTCTCTCTCTCTCTGTCTCTCTCTCTGAGTGTCTTTCTCCTCAACCCTTTCTCAAATGTTCTCTCTCTGGCTCTAGAAGTCAAACAGTGAATGCCTGAGCCTCAAGCTGCCCACAAGGAGTGTCCTCTCAAAATCTCTCTATGAGCTAACTCAAAAGATCACTCTCTCTATTCAGAAGGCGACCGAAAAGAGAATGAATTGCTGTATCCACCAACAAGAACAAAGGGGACTTCAACAAGCTCAGTTAGAACGTGCAGTTCTTCACCAGTTATTGTGTGTGAACCATCATTCATCCACAAAATGACACATAAGAAAGGAATCTTCCGTCCTCTGTAGCGGCAATATCTAAATACACTCTACTGGTCCTCTGCTTTCGTCCACCCTCCAACCCCCTGACGGACCACTTGAGGACCATGATCTAGCAGGTCGGTGATATTTGAGCCTTAGCTTCAATCAGAAGTCTTTCTGGTTGCCATCACAATCTTTCAAGAGCTCTTCATAGCTGCTGCTTATGGTCTGGCCTGCCCCCATCACTCCACACACACGGAACATCATCCTTGAGGGCAAGCAGGCAGATCAGCCAACACACACACACATACACACCCGCACGCAGACACACACACCCACACAAGTTTTATTGAAAAGGCGGGCCAATTACCTTGATGGGCGACGAGGTCGAGGGTTGAAAGAGATTAGGATGATTTAAAGATTCACACACGCACACAACCTCAAAGGGTTGTTATGAGCCGATGTGAGTGCCTCTCTTCATGAAAGAGGTGAGCGCTCCATCTGTATTCCTATGATGTCATCCCTAGCATGGCTGGATAAGCCGAAGCATCCTTCCCCAGTCTGGAGCCAGGCCAGCACTGTTTAAATGATTCAATTATAGATACCAGCCGATCTCATAGCTTCATAACTAGTCATTAAACGCCATTGTTGTTGAGCGAAGAGTTCACCCTCTGCTCTACCTCCCTCCCTTAGTCCCTCACTCTGAAAAACACTGGATGTCCTTCAGAGAGGTTCTTTTGTCCATCCGTAGATATACTGAATGCATACACGAGCAGAAAGACAGATCCAAATGTGCAAACTCGTACACACGGACATAAATACACACATGGACACACATACAACATACGCGCTCACACGCGTCCAGAAGGGTTGGTGCAAATGCCATTCCTCCTGTAGCTCGACAGAAAGCTGTTCCCCCCCAAATGCCAGGCTGTATCATCAAATACCACCACACATCTGATCTCAATCTCCATATCTCCCTCCGCAAATGTCAAAGGTCACCAGCGGCCATCTTCAAAGACATTCACCGTCACCTCTAAATGTGGACCTTTTACACTCCTCCTCCACACTCACCTTCACACTGAATGTTTCCATTACAACATTCTCTACTACAGTACAGTCTCTCATACAATGAGACTCTCTGAGACTCAGACTGTGAATTTGAGACAATCCTATTGAATCTGAAGGGGAGTGATAGTCAAACAGTCAGACAGGCATTCAGATAGATAGACAGGCAGACAGGCAGACAGGCAGGCAGGCAGGCAGGCAGGCAGGCAGGCAGGCAGAGAAGAAGGCAGGCAGGCAGGCAGGCAGAGAAGAAGGCAGGCAGGCAGGCAGCATGTATGAAAGGATGGCAACTTGTGGAAAGATGGCAACCGTCACAAGATGGGCCGTTCCAGTGATAGAGGGCTGCACCATGTGCAACAAGACACGCACCATGTGAACGACAACTTGCCTTCCCATCAGCATTTGCTCTCATCATTAACTGTTACCATGGTAACAACTGTCCATGCACCACGAATGCTGGGAATGGGTAAGAACTATGCTGACAGTAAGTGACCCTTTCTTGCTGTCAATGCTGCTCTATTAGGCCAACAGGCTACAGCTCTCTCACACACACACACACACACACACACAACACACAAAACAGTTTCCCAAATCAAAATATTCTTTTTTATTTCTTTAAATATAACATTTTAAGATGTCCATGTCCTGTCTCCTGTACTACAGCTACTTCTGTCTCCTGTACTACAGCTACTTCCTGTCTCCTGTACTACAGCTACTTCCTGTCCTCCCTGTCCTAGAGCCTTTCTGGTTCTACCTGTACAAGACAAACTTCCGGTATACCTGAACTACAGCCTGTCAGAGGACCAGCCCTCATTCCCAAGCCCACACAAACCACCCATCAGCAGTAGCCTGGGAGAAACCACACAACGACAGTCCTCATACTCCACACACATCCACATTAAAACAGCAGGAGAAAGACGGGAAGAGAGAGAGAGAGAGAAAGAGAGAGAGAGAGAGAAAAAGTGGAGATATAGAAAGATAGAAGGGGAGAGAGCAAAACAGATAGAGAGCAAGAAAGAAAGAAAGAAAGAAAGAAAGAAAAAGAAAAAAGAAAAAAGAAAGAAAGAAAGAAAGAAAGAAAGAAGGAAGGAAGAAAGGAAAGAAAGAGAGAAGAAGATCCCACTCTTGCTTCTCAGAATGGAATCTGGAGGATCAGGGCTTGAACACACCTCTCCCTTGAAGGTGTTGAGGGCCAATGAGAGCCTTCCCCAACCCTACTCCAGTCCTCCTCACCCAGCCTACAAACAGAGACAGCCTCCAAGAATGGGAGAGAGAAAGAGCTCTGTGTGTAATGTTCCAAACATGCATCCACTGAGTGACTGACAAACTAATTGCTGTCACCACATGGTATTTCAATAAAGCCATCAGAAGCAGAGGCAGTTTTAAACAGTGCAGTGTTTAATAAATGTGCACATGTGCGCGCGCGCGTGTGTGTGTGTGTAGACCAGGCTACATGTTCTGACAGAGAGGAAGGCAGCTCTCTCCCAACAAAAACATCTTCCCTGGAGGGAGCCATTACAGTACTGCCAGTACGGCGCTGCGTGGTTTGTTCCCCATATCACACACACGCGCACACACACACACAACACCATGCTCGGGACAAGCTTTACATTGAAATGTATCTGAACGACACCAACACGTTGGTCAAAAACACACACCATTACGTCTACTACGTACTGGAAATGCCCGAGAGTTGGTGTGTTAGCATCGTTCTGAAAAAGAAAGGAAAGGAACTAGCGGAAACATACACTGTGTTTGCAGAAAACAAGGGCGCTGAGTTGAGCAATTATTTCTGAGAAGAAACGAAGAGATTGGTTTCACTATGCGATGTGTCCAGTGTACGTTCAGGAGTGTGGACGCCAATCAGTTTTTTTTCCAGACCTTTCCTCCCTAGGCCTGTTCTCAGAAGCGGAGGGGAGGGGGGAGGGGGTTCACATGAATAATACACACAAGTCAAATGCTTTTAACTGACCTTAGGGATCCTTGGAAAGAGAGATTGTGTATGTCTGTCTGTGTGTGTGTGTTCCTTCTTATCTTTACCCTCCATTCGGCTGTGGGAGATGCTAGCTGTTCTGCCATAAAGGTATTCCCCCCCAGGCTCCTACTTCTAGCAGGTAGCCCACCTCAAGTGGCTGCGAGTGAATTTGTGAGTATATGTGTGTATGTGTGTGTGTGTGTGTGTGTGTGTGTGTGTGTGTGTGCTTGTGTGTGTGCACAGGTGAGTGAGTGTGTGTAGGTGTGCGTGTGTATGTAAGTTGATGCTAGAATATTCAGGAAACTGTGCACATATTCACTTAACCACAGGAAGTGTGTGAATTATTTATAAGGTACAGAACGCAACAGTTAGATTTCTCCCACCTTGCACTGAGGAATAAACACAATCGCCAATCGCATCATACTGTAGGAGATAGCATTCTGCTGAAATTAATATGCACTCTCTCTCTCTCTCTCTCTCTCTCTCTCTCTCTCTCTCTCTCTCTCTCTCTCTCTCTCTTCTCTCTCTCTCTCTCTCTCTCTCTCTCTCTCTCTCTCTCTCTCTCTCTCTCGCTCTATCTCTCTCTCACAAACGCACACAACACACACTCACAGCCAGACAAAGCACACACACACCACCCATCTATCAAGTGTCTAGTCAGCCAACCACTTCCTGTGGCGTGCGTGTTAAAAGCCACTTGTGGAGATCCTGTTTCAGCAGACGGAGGTAGAGGGCCCGACAGGCCTGACTCACGTATGAACCACAGCCGAACACTTCACAGGAAGCACTGGAACAAGCCAGCACTCCACGTGGAGTGCTGGAATGGAGGGGTGCTTCAAAGAGGATGCCGAGAACAGGAGCACCAGCAAGAGGCTGGAGGAGAACGGGACCAGCTGGATGAGCACCGACAGTACGATTGGGCCTGAAGCCATTTTCTGGTTAAATAGCTATACCAAAAGTGTGTGCGTGCGTGTGTGGGTGGGGTGCGTGTGCGTGTGTGCGTGTCTGAGGTACTTACTGTACAGACTTGGAGGACTGGGACCTAAACTTGTTGAACTCCCCAGGAGCTGTCCACTCTGTACCGAGCTGCAACACACAGAGAGAGAGACCCAGTATCAGAGGGGACGGAGAGAGGAAGAGACCGAGAGAATAGGAGAGGAAGAGATTGAGAAAGAGTTGGATGAGCGAGAGAGAAAGACATATCAGTTGTGCCAGTAACATATTGCAACATGTTAGCAACATATCCCCAGACTCATGCAGCTGAACAGCTGAAACAGGGGGAGGAGGCTAGGGAGGGAGGTGAAAGCTGCTCTCCTCCCCCTGTCTCTCCTTCCTCCTTCCTTCCCTCCCTCCTTCCATCCTCCCCCAGTCCTTCCTTCCTTCCTCCGCCCCCTTCTTCCTCATCCCCCCCGTCCCTCCTCCCCCCCTTTTCAATGAACAGATGGATTCTGAGGAAAATAAGGCGGCAGAGATGAGGAACAGAGGGTGAAAGAGCCCCTGGCCCGGCCTCCATTCACACCCCCCGCCCCCAGCCTCCTCCCCCAGCCTCCACCTACATCCCCAGCCCCAGCCTCCAGCTACATCCCCAACCTCCCCTCACATCCCCAACCTCCCCTCACATCCCCAGCCTCCCCTCACATCCCCAGCCCCAACCTCCCCTCACATCCCCAGCCCCAACCTCCCCTCACATCCCCAGCCTCCCCTCACATCCCCAGCCTCCCCTCACATCCCCAGCCTCCCCTCACATCCCCAGCCCCAGCCTCCCCTCACATCCCCAGCCCCAGCCTCCCCTCACATCCCCAGCCTCCCCTCACATCCCCAGCCTCCCCTCACATCCCCAGCCCCAGCCTCCCCTCACATCCCCAGCCCCAGCCTCCCCTCACATCCCCAACCTCCCCTCACATCCCCAGCCTCCCCTCACATCCCCAGCCTCCCCTCACATCCCCAACCTCCCCTCACATCCCCAGCCCCAACCTCCCCTCACATCCCCAGCCTCCCCTCACATCCCCAGCCTCCCCTCACATCCCCAGCCTCCCCTCACATCCCCAGCCCCAGCCTCCCCTCACATCCCCAGCCCCAGCCTCCCCTCACATCCCCAGCCCCAGCCTCCCCTCACATCCCCAGCCCCAGTCTCCCCCTCACACCCCCGGCCCCAGCCTCCCCCTCACATCCCCAGCCCCAGCTACTAATGAGAAGCCCTGCTGCCTCTGATCCCCTATAAAAGAATAAGGCCAGCAGCACAGCGGGAGTGCCTTAATTGTTTGTGTTGGCCATCTTTCTGTTTGGGAAGCCGTGAGGCTCATTGTTGCTGGAGCAACTGATCATGATGGCTCACAGTATGTTCCAGAACAGCTTCTGATTCAGGATCTCAGAGCTCGTTAAAAAAATTATAATACACACACACACATACAAAAATATGATACACATGTAG
>NC_085022.1:16673142-16698142 GCF_963692335.1 Osmerus eperlanus
TGAGGTCTAATTGAGTGAAAGGCCAAATGGGAGATCAGAAACCAGGAGCAAGTTGCTAGAACTAGGAGCTAGAGAAGGAACAGACGTACAGGATCTCAAAGCCGGTATCACCTTAGAAACCATAGAACGTCGCAGATTGCTGACTCTAATCCTTCTGATGCCTGTAAATGCCATGCACAGTATAGAGCTACGCTATGGTAAGAATTAGTAGAGCTCAAACTGTTCGGATGTAGGCTAATTTGTTATATTTTCTTGATATATTCTCCACACCCTGCCTACAGTAACGCTTCGGCTGATCTCATATAACTGAGCCTGAGGTGGGAGAGAAGTCATTACTGAACTTGTGATATGAGTACAAGATCAGTGACATCTGATAACATCTATGTTACTCAATCTCGCTGCTTGTAAGAGCAGAGAATAAATTATTGCTTGAGGGAACATTTGAACGATTTTATAATACGTTCCTTCATTTTGTGATAAAAAACCAACCGTCAATTTTTTGACATTCTGTTAATTTAAAAAGAAGATAGATATTTATTAAAGCTGACTGGCAAATAGGTGTTTCGAGGAATAATTTGACAAATCGTTTAATAAAAATTAATAATGTACACACTTCTAATGTATCTTTCCTTATTCTTTGGAGAATTAACCTACAGTCAATAGATAAACCATTATTGTTTTCAAGTATGAGGTGTCTCTCTATCTCTATTTTACAGTTTTTGGAGGATGGCGTCTTGGTTGAACACTCTTTTCTGAGTGATTAGCAGGCTGGTATTTATCCACTGGCTGCCAACCTAAATGTCACATCAATATTCCAGACTGTCCCCTTCCCTTGAGCATTCATGGCATCATGCAGGCTGTTTGAATACAGAGGGTTCTGGTTCGGTTAGTTTACCGTGCAGCACTGTAGGAAAACAGACCACACCTGGTTGCAAACAGACATGAGATTGGAGAGATTTAATTTTAATCAGTAATGTTTTAGCAACTGAATGCATGCTGATTACCTGGTCCCAGACACAGACCTAGAACCAGACCTCAAATGGACTCAGATCAGAACCAGAAGCTGACACAGAACCAGTATCAATAGAAGAACCAGAACTAGACCCAGAGCCCAAAACCAGACCCAGACCATATTCAAGACAAAGACCCATATCCAATACCAGAACCAGAACCAGACCTAATACCAGATCCAACCAGACCAGACCCATACCCATACCCAGAACCAGATCCAGGACCAGACAGGCTAACTCAGTGGTCTCTGTAAAGCGTGTCTTGAGGAGGCTTCTTGGCAGGTGTTGTGGCAGGCTGTTCAAGGGTGCCGGAGGTGAGGCTGGGGGTGTTATGGTGTTGTTACTGGTGTGACAGGAGGCCCCAAGGTGATTACAGGGGGCCAACAAGGTACACCTGCCCCTCCCCTCCTTCTGCTTCCTGAAGTGTCAGGCTCGGAGACAGGCAGCTTACTGAACCAGCTCCAGGATCAGTCCTGCTTACCTCACGACCAGATCAGCGTGGCTCTGTTCGACTCATAATGTGTGTGGCGAGGTCACGCACTGCTTTGCACTGCCCCCACGTAGCGAGAAGGTCCTGGGTTTGATCCCCGCGTGGGGCCTGTCAGTGCTCAGGGGGACTATCTCACAGGCCTTTCTGCATGAAATGTACATGCTCAGGCAGGGTTTGGAGGTCCTTACCCGTCCTACGTAGACCAGGAGCCGGGCGTTCAGAGGGCTGTCGTCGGGGCTCAGCCACAGCTCTGAGTTGTCATCAGAGGACACCGAAAACTGGAAGTCACCTGCAGGAGTATGCACACACACATAGGGTGTCAGAAGGTGTGTGTGTGAATACTGTATGGGTTTGAGTTTAGACATGTATGGGCTTTGAGTTAAGACATGTATGGGCTTGAAGAGACATGTTGATGTGTGTGAGTGTTTGTTTGTGTGTGTGTGCATGTGTGTCTATGTGTGTGTGCGTGTGCATGAGCGTCTATGTGTGTGCGCGCGCGTATGCATGTTTATGTAAGTGTGTGTGTGTGTGCGTGCAGCCCTAAGTGCGTGATCATGGACAGACTCTCTCAGTCAGTGGCCTCAGCGCGCTCCTACAGTCAGTCAGTCCTCAGGCTTCTCTCTCCACGGGCGCAGCAGCTAACCCTGGCTGTCTCTGGGAATGCGTGCGTGAGGATACGGGCTGTGGTTCGGAGGCTATTTATACGGCTGACCCCCCTGAGTAGGAGATGGAGGGGAGACAAAACAACAAAGTTGCACAGCCAAGGCCCTGAGTAGACAGAGCTGTGAGAAGCAGACACGCACGCAGTCACGCTGCATCGTATCTCTACATCGAAGAGAAGCCAGTCTCTTCATTCAGCGTTCAACGGAATACGATTACACCGCTTTGGTGGTGCGTACTTGCATTGGACCGAAGCGTTCCCGAAATGACACGGATGGCGATGGAGGCGGTAGGAGGTGTTCGTAAACAAAACCACCGGATGAGACTGAGCCTTGGTTGAAGGGTGCCCGGGACGAAGGCTTGCCCACGGGGGCCTCGGTCAGGCATCCGCTAATTGCTGACTAAACAAGCACTTGATTTGGCCCACGGGCATTATGGCTAGATGGGTGAGGCAGAAGAGTGCACTTGGATTGTGTGATCATAGAGGAGGAAACAAATTACATTTAAGGAGAGTACTTTGCACGTGGGTTTGGGCATCTGCTATGGGGCTATCCGTGTCAGGGCTGGCAGGTACAGGCTGGAGGGTGCAGGTCAGAGGACATGTTCCAGGACTGCTCTGCTGGAGGGGGCACGGCCTGGGAGGGGGCACGGCCTGGGAGGGGGCACGGCCTGGGAGGGGGCATGGCCTGGGAGGGGGCACGGCCTGGGAGGGGGCATGGCCTGAGAGGGGGCACGGCCTGGGAGGGGGCATGGCCTGGGAGGGGGCTTGGCCTGGGAGGGGGCATGGCCTGGGAGGGGGCATGGCCTGGGAGGGGGCACGGCCTGGGAGGGGGCATGGCCTGGGAGGGGGCACGGCCTGGGAGGGGGCACGGCCTGGGAGGGGGCACGGCCTGGGAGGGGGCACGGCCTGGGAGGGGGCTTGGCCTGGGGCTCCTACTGTGTCTCACAGGAGTGGGGGAGGTAGGGAGGGGGGAGCCTCACCATCTCTGTAAGGGTGGATGAAGCCAAAGATCCGCAGGCCATAGTTCTTCCACTTAGGAGCCACTGCCAGCTTCTTCACTGTGGTCCTCGTCTGCAAACACAATAATTAGGTTAACACAAAGACAAACGGACAGACATACAGATGGGCAGACAGACAGACAAACACACAGACAGACAGACAGACAGACAGATCATCAGACAAACATACAGACAGACAGGCAGGCAGACAGGGTAAACACATAAGCTGACAGACAAAAAGACAAACAGGCATGAATAAAAGGCTTGCAAGATGAATAAATCAAAACAAAGACGCACACACAAGCACACACACATCTCTAATACTCACATGTGGGTACAGGGGGAAGTGCAGGTTCTTCCTGAGCTGGCCTGTCGAGGAGCCACACCAGTCCTCAAACACATGCAGGTTGGCCTGACCTTTGAACTGCAGAGACAGGAACAAACACAGAACAGAGACACAGTCAGAGCTTGTGACAGCAGAAATAATACTGTCTCTGGAGTTACATCCAGATCATCCTCACAGGAACATTCATGGTTTATAGAAGAAACAACTGTGACAGTTTTCCTCAGATGTGGGTGAAATACATCAAAGGGAGAGAGAGAGAGCGAGAGAGAGAGAGAGAGAGAGAGATAAAGAGAGAGAAAGTGAGAGAGAGAGAGAGATAAAGAGAGAGAAAGTGAGAGAGAGAGAGAGAGAGAGAGAGAGAGAGAGAGAGAGAGAGAGAGAGAGAGAGAGAGAGAGAGAGAGAGAGAGAGAGAGAGAGAGACAGGAGGGGACTGGAAGCAGGGCCTGAGTAGAAGTAGTCTAAACCAGTTCATCAGGAATAAGCTCTGCCCCAGAGTTTGACATTTGTCTGGATTACAAGGAGAGAAGAGAGGCTGGCGGCAGGACAGATGAAGGAACTCAGAGGCCCAGTGGAAGGAACAGAAACACCAGGAGACTTTCTTACGAGACATGTCACTGGGACACAACACGCACACACGCACACACACACACGCCTCAGGCCAATCAGAGTGTGATAGGGGAAAATGTGAGAATGGATACACACACAGGACGGAAATGCATTTACTGTACATGCATGCCCACACACACACACATTTCTTTCCATCCCCTCACAGCATGCGGTAGATGCACAAGTTCACTGTCAAACTCTAGGAGATTGTAACAAACTGCAACCTTCAGCCAGACTGTAAGGGGCATGTACACAAACGCGCACACATACTGTGCTCACGCAGAGTTGCTCACTGCAAACCAGCACCCATCAGGGGGCCTTCACAAACACAGAGCCTTGGTACCTTTCTGCTTGTCACAATTCGTACACAACCTTGCACTTTTCAAGTCCTTAAGCACTTCTCAAAGCTCACATAGCTTTTGTGCTCATACAGATTCATCAGAGAAGGTTTGTCTACTATTTCGGTCAGAGAACGCCTGTAGACACACACGCACCCCCTCTCTTCACCCCCAATCCTGCCCCCCCCCCTCCCCGCCCCCCCCCCCCCCCCACACACACACACACACACTCACCCCGTCGAAGGGTTTTTCTCTACCTTTCAAAGTCCTCAACTCCAAACCGGATTTTTTTCAGCCGCCTGTTAGCCGTGAGCGTGTGACGTGTGGGTGGCGGTCTGCTTGTGTGAGAGATTAGCTGATGCTGCTTTCTGAGATCTCTGTCCGGAAGCTGCACAGACGTGCCACTCAGGATTATGATGGAGCTGACTCTCCACACAGATCTGATAGCAACTTTACCCGCAGCCGAACCAAGCTCGTCCGCACGCACACACAAGACAGTCGCTCACAGAAACACACATACACACACTTTTTAAACCAGTTACATTAAAAAAACATAAACAAACTGCACACTACAGAGAGCAGCATTTCAGTGTTTTTGTGCCCACAGGTTTGAGAGGAAATAGCAGTATCTGAGGTTTGTGTGAGCATAACTCTAGGGCAGTCCCTGCTGGTGGGCGTCACATCCGATTAGCATCAAGCAAGAAGACTCATAGATGGTCTGACCAGGGATCTGCTTTTTGTCTCTAGGCTACAGGCCCAGTATGCTAATCCGTTAGCTAAAATCCACATGTTAACATCAATGTACAGGCCCAATACGCTAGCCCACTAGCTAAAAAAGACATGTTAACATCTATGTACAGGCCCAGTAAGCTAATCTTATAGCTAACCACTCCATACTACCATTAACATGAGTGATTTGCTGACCAGACCGGTCTGTCTAAATCAGTAGTGCTACAACCCATGACTACGGTTATGGGTCTGTGAGTCTGTGTGTAAACGTGCGGTGAGGGATTTGACAGTGAGCAGGTAAGACTAACATGCTCTGAAGATTTACAGCGGGACAGAGAGATGTGGTAGATGGGGAGAGTAACATCTAGGGAGCATCTAGGGAGAGACGGGTGAGAGAGGAGGTGAGATGAAGGGGCCGTGTGGGGAAGAGAAGAGCGAGGGAGAGAAGGATGTTTAAAGGGGTAGGGAGGGAAATGGGGTCCAGGAGACAGACTGAGCTCATGTGTAAATATACACTAGGTGGGGCTTTTAATAGACCTCCAGTGGGTTCTCAGAGCACAGCTTTTTAAGGCTGCAGGCTGAAGGTGTTTACTCCTGCCCATGTCAAACATGAATAAGCCATGGTCCTTCCTCAATCAGCCCCTATGTACTTCTAGCCAGACCAGAGGACATATTAAATATAAGAAGGCTGCTGCCTCAGTCAGATAAAAAAAAAATTGGAGCAACACCATTAAGACCTGCTCAAACTTTGATGGTGACTATAGAGAAACCTGGCAGGTTTTCTTTAATCTTCCTTCCCTCCTCAGTGAGGAGGCCCCTTCCCTTTTTTCCTTCCCTAACTCTTTTTTTGGGCCTTTCCCTGACCACTTTCCCCGCCCCCCCGTTCCCTCCGTCTCCTCTGCCTCTCCACCTCTCTGTCAAATCATGGTGCCAGATCATGTCTGTTCTTCTTCTCCGTGTCTATACTCTCTCCCAGATCTCGGCTGTCACCTCACAGCCCTGCCTCCGTCTCTGAGGATGACATACGGCCACCTTGTCTAGCCAGCTACTGTACCACTCACTCACTGACAACAAGGAGGGACTGTGTCCTAGTCTGTGTGTGCGTGTGCGTGCATGTGTGTGTGTGTTTGTGTGTGTGTGTGTGTGTGTGTGTGTGGGTGTGTGTGTGTGTGTGTGTGTGTGTGTGTGTGTGTGTGTGTGTGTGTGTGTGTGTGTGTGTGTGTGTGTGTGTGAAAGAGCAATAACACACAAAGACAGTATTTTTTCATTTTCCCAGCTCCCATTGACAGATTTAATTGGGTTAGGAGTGGGGGTCAACAACAGACATTACTCTTTATTTTCCTTTCTTGACTCTCCCTATTATACCTCTCTTCACCCCTTCCTCCCTCTACTCTCTTCCTCCCTTTCTCCTTAGTGCTGAGAGACAGACTCTCCAACACTGACAGGCTGGACAAGTCCAGAAGAGAGACCCACGTCTGGAAAGGTAGACTCGTTCAAAGGAGACTCACTCTGTACAGGTCTGCAGGGAGAAGAGAGGAGAGGAGGGCTGAACTGCTGTCTTCACCCCCCCCCACACAAGGAATCCCTTTCTCTCTCTCTCTCTCTCTCTCTCTCTCTCTCTCTCTCTCTCTCTCTCTCTCTCTCTCTCTCTCTCTCTCTCTCTCTCTCTCTCTCTCTCTCTCTCTCTCTCTCTCTCTCTCTCTCTCACCTTCCTTCAATCTCTCTCTCTCTGTCACACACATGGGTGATCTCACTGGGGTGTGCCCTATTTATAGCCCTGAGCTACAGCACTGTCTCCTTTCTCTCTTCCCCTTCTTCTCTCTCCTCCCTTATTTCCTTCTGCCTGCTGTGGGTTCTGCAGATAGAATATGAGATAGAGGACAAGATGGAGATGGGGGAGATGTATTTCTCTTTAGTTGATGTCCACATTCAACTGTCTGTTGAAGGCTTAACTGATAATACTTCCCCAGAAAATGTATCTACCCTTCCCTGTCATGGACATCTCATCTTCCTCCTACTCTCTCCTTAGGACTGAGTACATGTTACTTACAGCCCCCCCATTCTTTCTGCCTCTGTCTCTCTGTCTTTCTGTCTCTGTGTCTCTTTCCCTCTCCCTCTTTCTCCATCTATCTCTCTCTCTCTCCCTCTCTCTCCCTCTCTCTCCCTATATCTTTTACATATCTGTCACATCTCACTGGCCTCTGGGACACATCTTTCTGGGAAGAAAGAATGCATCATGGGAGTGTGCTGATAAGTTGGCACTGACAAATGGTAGTGACACGCCCCCTGTGACAAGTCAGTGTGTCGTCCCACCCCCCCCCCATGACTTTTCCCGTCAACAGCCCATCTGTGTATATTATATACCCCTTTAATTTCCTCCTTGGGGAAGGGGGGGGGGGGCTGAACTGCACAGTGACTGAGACAGAGACAGTGTAGCCTGCTAATGTGCTAGGTAGGGGTTGGAAGCGGATCGTGACGGATGAAGAGGTCAGACACATGGTCTCCTCCCCTCACGGTGCCGCTGAAGAGCGTTACAGTGTGCATGTCACACTGCGCACCCTGAGGTCTTTCCAGAAATCCCTTCCTCCCTTCTCCTCCCCTGCCCGAAAACTGGTGGTGGGGGAGTGAGGGAGAGAGGGAGAAAGAGGGCGGGAGACTGTAGAGGAGATATGGGTGAAGGTAGAGGAGAGATGGACGGAGAAAGATAAAGCTAGCTCATTTCACACACACATGCAGTGGTCAGACAGCTATGGACAGAGAGATAAATGGATGCAGACACTCAGAGCCCCCATCAGCCTTCATAATGACCCTCTAAGATGCCTGCTCTTTGACTGTCCTGCTGTACAGTATACTGGCGCGCATTTTAGGAGACATGAGGGGAGTGAGAGGGGAGAGAGAAATAGGGAGAGAGAAAGAGAGAGAAAGAGGCCTGTCACTCACAGTGATTGCTGTCAGGACATGCTGTTATCCATCCTCCCCTAATTGGCCAGCCTACAATCACTTCCTGACACAGGCTCCAATCACAGCCCTGGAAATAACAGGCTGCCCAGTCGACCCTGACCAACCCCTCAATCTACACACAACACCCCCCCTCCACCCACCAATGAGGAGGACACACACACACACACATGCTAACACACACTCCCAAACCCACACAAGCTACATTGACGCCAAACACTGAATGTTGGGGCACAGTGTGTGGGAGTGATTCATAATAGATAGATAGAAATGTAGGTAATAACAGCACTGATAACTTTAATCATCTGTCTGTCATCCAGACAGAGGTCAGCTCCTCCTATCTATGTATGTCTGCTATGCTAATCCCTGGCCACCTCAGCTCACCTCTGATCTCATCATTAGTGGCCAACTGGAACCTGCTGTACATCAACAGGCCAAAGTCCCAGCATAGGGCTCCTCATTACCCTGACAGCTGTGTGTGTGCTTGCGTGTTCTGTGGTTGTGTCCCCAGAGTGTGTGTGTGTGTGTGTCTACCGAGTGTGCCTCTTGAGTGCGTGTGTGTGTGTGTGTGTGTGTGGGTCATGAGTTTATCTCCTGTGTGTGTGTGACAGTTGGCATACGGCAGCTCTCTAGTTGCGTGCATGTGTCTGTTTCCGAGCAGCTGACAGTGCCAGCCTGCTGCCCTTCAGACCTCTGCCACCTAGCCTGGGCAACTGCAAGTCTGTCCGGCAGGGTGGGCCAGAGGAGTAGGCTTCAGTTGCACAGCTAGAGAGGAGGGCATGAGAGAGGGAAGGGCAGGGATGGGGATGGTATGGGCAGGGCTGGGCCGGGTAAGGCTGAACAGAGTTGGGAGGGGCCATGGAGAAAGAGGAGAGAAAATCTGTAAGAAAGAAGACTGGTACGGTGTTTAAACAACGGGTTGGCTCAAGGGCATGAAGTCGCATGTTGATTTAATTGGCAGTCAATACCATGTCTTGTTGCTATTTAGCAAAATGTACCCTGTTGAAGACTTCCAATAGCTTCTTTTCTATCCTACGCTACTCCAAGACTGCTCCCCCCCCACACACATTTAAAACAGCATGCCAGCTGTACATGTAACTCACATCACACTATAGTTTCCGAGTGTTTTTTTCACTTTGGGCCAGCTATTTTGGCGTCGTGACTTGACATGACTTTTCACCTTCCGAGTAGAAACACGCTCAATTATTCTCAGGGCATCCTACGCATTTAGAACCGAGGCTTTAATATTCATCCAGCAGATGTTGTGGGAGCCAGATGGTCTGTGGAACTGAGTGAGCAGCAAACACGTGATCAAAACCCAAACAGCCAAACAGACAGCATGGGAGAGACCCACAGCTCGCGTACTCGCACTGGGTTTTAATGACAAATCACACTCTAACAGCTAGGACTGTATACGCCCTCAGTAGTCAACCCACAGCATCCATGGATCCTCTGAGAGTTACACAGTCAGGAGGTGGAGGGAGGATAGAGATAATATCCCAGCAGAGAGGAAATGGGATGATAGAGGGATGATAGAAGAGAGGAAGAGGGATGATTTCACAAGATGGAGGAATAGGAAGGATAGGAGGATGACCTTATGCGTGGGAGAGGATATGGGGGGAAAGATGATAGTGGGATGATTTCAAGGGAGAGAGTAGACAGATACATATGAATAGCTACACATGCAGACACAGATCATTATAATACTTTTTATTTAAGATGCCGGAACAAACTCATGCAAACACTCCAACCCACACACACACAGTACCACATACTCACTCATACACACACAAGTGATTCAACTCTGCACAGCCAGTTAAACAGAAAGTTGCTCTTCTTATCACAGTTTCTGTGCTTAATTGGCAAGTTCCAATTGTTGCAGTACAACTCTGCGTGTAATTGGGTGTGTGCGAGTGCGTGTACGTGCACACACTGGAAGCTGCAGTAGGTATGAATCAACACCTACGCCTCCAGGCAATTTTAGAAAGACGCCATTTATAAACAGTGAGTTAAAGTCGCCATATTCACAGTATCGTGCATAAATAGATAGAGAACATTTTCTCAAGTCGGCCATTCCTGTGAGGAACTGACAGCCCTTAATGTGACCTAAAATGTCAATTTCATCTTTAACTGACAACAGCAAGGGAAAACGAAAAGGGCAACACCTCCTGAATTAGATTCCTGAAACACCAACGGTGAATTAATACCAAGCATGTAATGAAGAGCCTCAAATAAAATCTATTCCACAAAGGTTAATTACAGTTTTACCAGGTGGTATGAGTGTATGAGTGTGTGTGTATGTGTGTGTGTACTGTTGGCCAGGTGTAATTTGGTAAGTAAAGTCATTAGAATATCAGAAACACAAAAACATTCTGTTATTCCTCCCATCCTGTTAGCCTTTTAAACGATCAACGTCAACGACCTAGAGATGCTTTTGAAGGAAAAACGTACAGAAGAAAGAAAGGTAGAAAGGAAAGAATGAAGTAAGAAAGAGAAAAAGGAAAGAAACACAACAGAAAGAACGATTCAAACATTTCAAAAGAGAGCCAATTGTTAAGCAGTATCATGCAGACTTGCCTCAGGTTTCCATGGCAACTTCTTGTGGCGCTGGCTAAGGAACTTCCTGATGTGGGCGTGTTCCCTGGCATTGGCTCCACCAATGATTGGCTCATCTTCCTGCAGGGGGACAACAAGCAGACAGGTTGTGAACTACTGTAACTGCTCACACAGGACCAAGAATTAAAGGACGACAGAGGAGAGAGGGTGTCAGCGATAAGGAACATAAGAAAGAAATGAAGACGGTCAGTTTCTATGGAGTTCACAAGGCTTGTATTCAAGCTGCTCAACTAAAAGCCTGACATGTAACAATGGACTTACAAAAGCAGTATGAGGCTCACCAGACATGACTCCTCCTTCCATTCTCCACAGAAGTTACATAATTAATTTGACAACATATTGAAAATAAAGCGCAATCCCTCTCTTAACTCATGTCAAGCGTTTACAACATAAACGTCTGCATTATGCAATCAGGCTAAGTACAATCTATACTAGTCTGTCAGCGTGGCGTGCTTCATCCTGGCCTGGCCGGGTCTGTGGTGATGTGGGTGCTAAGTGGAGACCCCACCCCAGAGACGGACAGAGGGGGATCGGTCTGAGAAGCACCATGATGACTTGTAAAAGCTGCGTTCCACCGCAAGTCCAGGGAACGTGAACTCCCCAGGACTACTTTTCAAAGAACTAGAAGGTCTTTCAGGACATTGTTAACTGTGTTTCCAGGAACTTTCCCCAGAAAATTAGGCAAATTAGACCGCTGACGTATGGACCCTACACCATGCAAAAGCGACAGACAGGAGACAGGCATCATTATTTGTGACACTGCAATAACACAAAACATGGAGGAGATTCAAGTCATGCTGCTGTAGACTGTGATGTACTGCTTGCACATGGGGTTATTGAATCAGTCCATCTATTTCATGTTCTCCTGTTTTCATACTGTTGTGTGTTTGCGACCACAGAAAAAATAATCAAAAAATGGGGGTTTAAATAGTTGTACGCTGCTGCGAGTACTCAACCAATCAAATGTTCCCACCCCCAAAGTTCCTGTATTTTGGAAAGTACTAGGCTACTCCCGGAGCAGGGACTTATTGGTTCCTGTTTTTTCCTGCTGGAACTCAATTTAGACCCTGGTTCCTGTGGTGGAAACGGGGCTTAAGATCTTATTTTACGTTTTCCAACCCTAATCCGACATCCTCCAGCCATCCGGCTCTGCCTGGCTCCCTAAAGGCCGAAATGCTCTCTACTGACGTGGGGTTTAGTCTCACGCTCGGACCGCAATAACACACCTCTTTCTCCCTGGCACACTACTGTAACACTGTGGTAGGTGGAGACAGAGAGATAGAGAAACAGGCAGGTAGGCAGGCAAACAGACAGACAGACAGAGAGAGACACACAGAGAGAGAGAGAGGTAGAGAGAGAGAGAGAGAGAGAGAGAGAGAGAGAGAGAGAGAGAGAGGGAGGGAGAGAGAGAGAAAGAGAGAGAGAGAGAGAGAGAGAGAGAGAGAGAGAGAGAGAGAGAGAGAGAGAGAGAGAGAGAGAGGGACTGGTCCAGCTGTAAGAGGATGAAAAGTGGTTGTTTTCCCCCTTGGAGGCGGAGACGCTGAGCCGTGTTAAATGAGAGGAGAGCTTTCTCCATTTAGTGATGCTGTCAAGAGCAGGTACATATCCTCTGAGACGCTCTTTAAACAGCCCTCACACTCCAGAACAGAGCTACAGCTTTGTCCCCTGTTTGAATCAGAACCGGAGAAATGAAGAGGAGACAGAAGGAGGGAATAGAGAGATGTGAAATGCCAAACTTTTGATTAGCTGCCTTCCATGGGAGCGAGGGAGACAAGGGAGACAGGCAGGGGAGGGGGGGAGACAGGCAGGGGAGGGGGGGAGGTGGGGAAACAGGCAGGGGAGGGGGGGAGACAGGCAGGGGAGGGGGGGAGACAGGCAGGGGAGGGGGGGAGACAGGGAGGGGAGGGGGGGAGGTGGGGAAACAGGCAGGGGAGGGGGGGAGACAGGGAGGGGAGACAGGGAAGGGGGGAGACAGGCAAGGGAGGGGGGAGACAGGGAGGGGAGGGGGGGAGACAGGCAGGGGATGGGGGGGAGGGGGGGAAACAGGCAGGGGAGGGGGGGAGACGGGGAGGGGGAGACAGGGAGGGGGGGAGACAGGGAGGGGAGGGGGGGAGACAGGCAGGGGAGGGGGGGAGGTGGGGAAACAGGCAGGGGAGGGGGGGAGACAGGGAGGGGAGACAGGGAGGGGGGGAGACAGGCAAGGGAGGGGGGAGACAGGGAGGGGAGGGGGGGAGACAGGCAGGGGAGGGGGGGAGGTGGGGAAACAGGCAGGGGAGGGGGGAGGGGGGGAGGGGGAGGGGAGGGGGGAGACGGGGAGGGGAGGGGGGGAGGGGAGGGGAGGGGAGGGGAGGGGGGAGACGGGAGGGGAGGGGGGGAGGGGAGGGGGGGGAGGGGGGGAGACAGGGAGGGGCGATAAAGAGGAATAATGATGGATAAATGTGACAGCAGTGTGTGCTCTAATCTGCCACCAGAGGCATTGAAAATACCAGACAGGGAGACACACACATCCACACACATTCAAACACATCCACACACAAGCACTCACACATCTCTCCCAGTGAAGGGCGAAATGGCTATAAAAACATCTCCACCACTGTATTGAAGGAAAAGAGTGATTATTAAAGTTGTCCTATAGAGACCCAGAGGAGAGCTTAGAGGCATGGTGGCCTGAAGAATACAATTCCTCATAAGTCGCTGCCTCAGTATCTAATGGAAAATAGTATTGATCAGAACCTGATAATAAAAGTAAATTGAGTACAGTACACTGAACTGAGGTACAACCTGTTTCATACCTAATCTGGATGGGGTCAATGCATTCTTGTTGTACAGCTACCATGTTTGTCATCATGTATGGTGTCCTTCAGACCTCTCAGCACTTAACATTTCAAACATCAATTCAATTCATAGCTATTACCTGTGCTATCGGGCCCCAGGGCAAAATGCTAGCCTTATCATAGCTCATCTCTAATTACTGTCCATGCTGAAAGGCCGTCAGAAGAGATCATGCATTAAACATCTTGGTGAAACTCATAGAGGAATATCAGTCAGTGACTGGACTGCTGATTAATTCTTCATTTATATTAGCATTTTACCTTGTTGATGTGAAATCAGCAACTCTGATAAATGGTCCTTTATTGAAAAGCTTGTGTGAGATCCATGATATGGGCACTGCATCAGCTTACCTCATCAATCTTTTATAATGAGGTTTCAAAATGGTTCCTCCTGTACTCTGTCTGTGTCTCTTGCCCCCCTTTAATCTATCAATCCTTCCATCCATCAATCACAACCCCCACCCACCCCTCCATCACAAGCCCCACCCACCCCTCCATCACAACCCCCACCCACCCCTCCATCACAACCCCCACCCACCCCTCCATCACAACACCCGTCCATTCGCCATTGTAGTATGTGTTTTTAGTGTGTGTAACCCAGCTCTACTCAGTGTGTGGTGTTCGTGTGTGCCTCCCCGCCTCCACCCAGCACATTTCAGCCAGGCGGGAGGTAATGACCTTGCTGCTCCCAGCAAAGAGAAACAGCTGGAGTCAGAGCACCAGAATACCAATGAGCTTAATGAATCTCTCTCGTTAAGCACAAACAAGCACCAGGCGAAGGGACCGGGGAGGAAAAGGAGGTAGTACAGGGAAAAGTACAGGGAGAACAGGGAGAATGGAGGGAGAGGGAGGGGAGAGACCGGAGAAGAACAACAGGAGAGTAAAGATAGAACGGGAGAGAACGCAGGTAAAAGGCGGGTGAAGATGATTTAGAGAAGCGGGAGACGATAGGAGAGAGAGAGAAGGCGTATGTGCCGCTCCTAGCTCGACACTGTCCCCCCCATGTTGAGCTCGGTCTAGCCATCGACTCCACTGCACACCAATCATATTTTCAATTCCCGTGACCTGCATTGGGAGAGTTAATAACCATCGTCGAGTCATTACATTTTTCTCCGGCTCTCATCTCTCATGGTGTCCGCCACAGGGCAGCACGGTGTGTTCTCTATTCACCGTCGTAGACAAACACCTGGGCGCTGGTCTGTCTTCATAGTGCGCCCCGGGGTAGATAGCAGGGCACAGGGCACACTGGTGTGACTTATCCACACTCTCGTTCATGTGCTTGGACACTGGCAGTAGCAAAGATTCATGATCGTGAAACCCTCGTCCATTACATTTATAGCAGACGGGGATTTTTTTTTTTCTTCCATCGAACGTAAATTTGATGGACAAAGACATTTTCGGAATCTAAATACCACAAACTGGGAATTATCTAGAAACACGCAGCAGCAGCTAATCACTCCCATTCGGGCACTGATGTCACGGGGAGTAAGATGGAGGAAACAGGCAGGTGTTTCATGTGACTGTGAACGGGATGTGGCGATTTTGCACACTGCCAGGGCGAGTCCCTGGCATGGCCTCCTCTAGCCAGACTGGTAGAAGAAGCGGCCCTCTTAATCCCAGATGAAAGTCCAACAGTTGAGGCAGTAATCTCAGACTACTGAGGACCTCCTCCTCCTCCTGGATTCGACAGAAACCAGGATAAACACACCTGTTTATATAAACCAGGCTAAACACACATATACTATTGAGACCAAGCTAATCAGACCAGTCTGTCTGCTATAAAGACCAGGCTAAACAGAGCAATCTCCCAGCAGCTCTGTAGAACATTCTCTCTCTCTGTGTCTGCTCCTATCGGGAACAGTTTCCAGACTAGAAAAAATAATAGAAATCTCACAAAAGGCCATGTTGTCCTCTCTGGGTTCCCAAACTGACCAGAGGTTACAGCTGGAGCTGCAAGATAAAAAACTTAAGACCATCGAGAGGGAAGGTCAAATGATTCAAGAGACCAAAAAGAAAATGAGAGGTTATCTTTTTTTTCTTTTTCACCCTGTTGAACAGGGATGTCTGATACTGCTACACGTGAAGCTGGAATTCATATCTTCCTTAGACTTCCTCAGAGTTGGGGAAGATACAATTGTAAAGTTTTAGATTGCTGAGCAAAAGACTACAAAAGGGAAGATACAAAGTAATTGTGCAATGAGGGAACATTTGACGAGTACAAATTGCTGTGCTTCACAAGTTGACTTCCAGGAGTCTCTTTTGTTAACGGGCAAAACAGTGAAGCAGCCGCATGAAGTGGAACTCATTATGCTCTTCAAAGAGTTTGGAGAGAGGGAGACAGAGAGAGAGAGAATAAGAGAGAGGGAGAGACCGAATAAGAGAGAGGGAGACAGATAATAAGAGAGAGGGAGACAGAAAGAGAGAGGAAGAAAGATGAAATAAGGAGAGAATAAGTGAGATGAAGAGAAATGTAAAGAGTGGGGGGGGGGACAAAATTCATATTCATATCAAAAGAGGCAATCATAGCCCATCTGTTGAACAAACACAGTAATGCCCAGGGCAGGTGTAGTCAGAACACATCCTGTGCTGCTGCAGGGCATTGGAGGTCTCATAAACATGCTGGCGACTGTCTTTACCCTTTTTGACCGTTCTATATGACACTGCATCCATGACCAAGCACATCTTACACACAACACGTAAACCACTTGGACTTTACCAAGACACGCTCCCAGACCCTTTCACCATGGAAACAGAGGTCTGGAAACAGGGCCATGCCCTGCTGAAGTAACTCTCCATCAGAACAGCTCACCTTTCTGGTCCCTCTGCACTGCCACCAAATCCAGCAGGATTTGTAACTGGTGGTGAATTTAATTAATCTGACAACTTTGATTAATTGGATCTTTGTGAGTGTGTGTCTTTGTGTGACTTTGTGTGTAGTGTGTGTGATCAGTGAGAAGAGAGGGACTCTAACTGCATATCTTTTTTATCATTCCCTATTCTTATCCATTTAGAAAAGCAGAGATAGAGAGAGCGAGAGAGAGAGAAAGAAAGAGAGAGAGACAGAGAGAGAGAGAGAGAGAGAGAGAGAGAGAGAGAGAGAGAGAGAGAGAGAGAGAGAGAGAGAGAGAGAGAGAGAATGAGAAAAAGAGAGACAGACAGAAGTAAGGGGGGTCGGAGAGGTGTTCATTGACTGCTGGTCTTAAAGGTAATAATGACGGAACAGTGATACTTGCTGACGGTCAATAACACTGTTGGTCAATACGGCCGAGTGTTTAGGACAAAAGCTATGGAAGTTCTGTGGTGTCAGGAGATCAATTCCTACTTCGGTGTCTCCATTCAGCGGGCTCCGCGTCCGGACAATAGCAGCTGACATCCTGCTGGCATTGGAACAACACCAGGACAGAGCTCCCGGCCCCAGCACTTGTCCACACAGTCTCTCTGGGATCTATAGCCATCCCAAATTCATCCATCCTAACTCCTTCTACACCTTCATCCTGTCAACACCCAAGCCATGCTTAACCCCCTGCCGATCTCATTACCAGTGGCCAGAGTTGTGGATATTTCCACATCAGTATTCCGAAGGTGACCCTAGGGGGATTACGGACGAGCTGGAGGGAGCGAGGGGAAGCGGGAGGGAGGGAAGGAGCGAAGGGAGAGAAGTGGGCGGAGAGCTGTAAGGAATAACAGAGAGAGGAAGCGAAATATGAAGAGAAGGATCTAGAGGAAGGAGGGCTGGTGGTCACGGAGATGTCTTGTCATCAGCGTTGGGGTGAGAGCGCCGTGGCCCTGTGATTAGCTCTGATTTGTCTGTGATGGGGTCCGTCTGTGCTGGAGGTTTCAAACCTGTCAATCATCCCCCCCGGTGCCGCCCCCCCCCCCCCCCCCCCCACCCCCCCCACCCCGAGCCCTCAGTGTGATCACCGCCATGTTTGTGCTTGCATGTGATTGCACCAACTCAACAAGAAAGACTGAAAGAAAGGGAGAGAAAGAGGAGTAGGGGGAGAAAGAGAGCGGAGGGAGAGGGATAGAGAGTGAGAGAAAGAAAGAAAGAAAGAGAGAGGTAGAGAGAGAGAGAGGGAGAGAGAGAGAGAAAGAGGGAGAGAGAGAGAAAGCCAGCAGTAGACCCATCGGAGTGCAGCAGTGGATCTGCTTATTAGCGTGAATACATTCAGAGAGCAGAGTGAATTATGAATGAAATCCAGGGCAGAAGGAGAAGAACATTCACTGCAGGAAAATCCTAAACTTGTACTGAGCCTCTGGCTCACACTGAACTGTCTTTACCTTCACTCAAACCAGACGCACACGCACACACTCTCTCTCTCACACACACACACACACACACACACACAAACCACAAACCACACACAAGCTCAAATCTCCAAGACACGTACAGCTGTTCCTCACTAGTGTTCTGGTTCATGTTCTCTCATTACAATGGAGTGGATGAAGTGTGTAAAAACACTGGCAGCTGGACTTAAAGCCCTGGTATTACAACCTGCTCAATAGTCACCAGTACACTGTCTTTGTGTTTTTGTATGCTTATGTATTTGTGTCTTGCTCCATGGCTTAACAGAGCTATAGTGTCTACTGCTATACTGTCCGTATTAAGAGAGAATACGCTGAATAAGGGACAGATTCTCCGGTTCTCTGTGCTTTCCGTCTTGAGAGGAGAGGTTAGATGGGTAGGGACCTGCGAGGAGTCAAGTTTCTCTGTACCCTTTGTCTCAAGTGGAGAGGATCGTTCCATGGCTGCCGTCCAACTGCTGGAGAATCTCTGACACTCCTGCTGTGCGCCCTCGCTTTGCCCTCTACAGCACCTCCAGTCCATGTCAACCTTTGGCAGGGGAAGAAAGGAGGAGAGTGCACCCGAAGAGGAAGCCACAATCCATTTTTTATCTCTGTAAATAAGCTCTGCAGTGTGCCAGCAAAGCCTGCGGCGAGAAGGGATGACTTCTCCCTCTTTTTCCCGTCTAACCTTTTCATCTTCCCCCTCTTTTCGCCGCTCTCCCTTTTAACTCCTCCTGTCACAGGCCTGGGGAGCGTTCAGAAACCATCTCTCACCTCAGACTGAGACGGTGCCACGCCTCGACGTGTGTCTGTGTGTGCCTGTGTGTGCTTGGGCGTGCGAATAGTAGCTTCTTTTTGTTTTCCTTTGCCACAACTTCCCCTCACCTCCCCCCCTCTCCACCGCTCCCTCCGCGCGTCTCTCTGTAGGTGTATCGGAGCAGAGCAGGAGGATGAAGACAGCAGGGGAGGAGAGGAGGGAGTCGCTAAGCAGCACGGAGCTCCTTCTCCTCCCCCCTTCACCTCTCTCGCCATTCCGATTTGGCCCCCATGCACCAGATCACCGCTAAGTCCACACAGCCACGTGTTGTATCTCTCTTCCGGGATCTTCCGGTCAGACGCTCTGTAGGTTCTAGACTTTTGTAAAGTGCTATTAGTGGATGTGTTTTTGTTTTATCTTTGTGTTTCTTTCTTTTGTGTTGTTTGTTTAGGATTTCTTGTTGGTGTCTGTGGGGTCATGTTATGATGTTATGATGGATGTTTTTTTATGGAGCTTAGTGTACTATTCAGCCTTCTCTTGAGAGACCAATGAAGGTGTGTTGAACCTCTCTTTCTCTCTCGCAACCCCTCTTCAGTGTACTGTATATTGCCATCTGCAAACATCCCTTCAGTCCTCCATCTCCTAGACAACAAGCGCCACAGAGTAATTAAAAATGTCCCCGCTGCTTTGTGTTGAATGTCCCTGTCAGGCCTCCGTAGACACAGCAGCATCGACCCTGCCACACGCGTCAGTATGACAGCCTCTCCCTGCGACTGCACTGCAGGTGCACTAACCCACAGGCAAGGTTACATGTGTGGTGGATGAGACTGTGGTTCCTATCCCTGCTTCAGGCTGGAGATGGTTGTGTGGGGGAGAGTGGAGGGGGCTGTACAAACTCTGCAGAACCAGAAATAGACCAACTTTCATCAACCGCTCTATTCGATTCAGCATGGCAGCTTTGAATGTTTTTTCTTCCCAAACTCATCCTCTGCTTTCTTCACTTGTTTCCTTCTACATTCTCCAGTCAGCCGTCCTCCCGAAGGGGATGAGGCCTTTGCATATTTTACAGCCTCTGCGGGAATGGATGACAGCAAAACACATTGAAACACCGCCACCCAAACATACACACACACACACATCCATACATCTGCCAAGGCAAAGAGAAGCAATCTAAAGATCTCCCTAGGATACCAGAGCATCCATTACTCATGTCCCTCAGCTTGGTCTATACAGTAGTTTCACCTCTACCTTTCTACTGCTACTCCACACTGCTATCTTGTAGTTCTACAATTCTCTCTCTCTTTCTTTTTCAGACTTCCTCACTCTCACTCTCTCACTCTCTCTATCTCTCACCCTCAGTCTCTCTCTCTCACTCCCAGCTACACACTGTTATCTCACTGTTCTACACTGCTCTCTCTCCCTTCTCGTCTCTCTATGCTCTCTCATTCTCTATCACCCTCAGTCACTCAGTCTCTCTCTCTCTCTCTCTCTCTCTCTCTCTCTCTCTCTCTCTCTCTCTCTCTCTCTCTCTCTCTCAATTCAATTCAATTCAGCCAAAGCAAGACGCACAATAACAGACACACACATCTCTCTCTCTCTCTCTCTCTCTCTCTCTCTCTCTCTCTCTTCTCTCTCTCTCTCTCTCTCTCTCTCTCTCTCTCTCTCTCTCTCTCTCACCACACGGCCATCTTACTGTTCACACTATGCTCTCCCTCTCCATCTATAATTCTCCCTCAATCTCTCTTGCTTTCTCTCTCTCTCTCTCTCTCTCTCTCTCTCTCTCTCTCTCTCTCTCTCTCTCTCTCTCTCTCTCTCCCAGCTCCACATGCATGTGACTGTACAGGAAACAGGATAATGGGCCATGTAATAGCTTTATTATAAAGGGCCCTAACCCTAAGCGAGGAGGGGGCAGGAGCCTTGTAGACAGAGGGCTTAGCACACTCAAACACGAGCCCCAATGTGTGTGTGTGCGTGTGTGTGCACGTACGTGTGTGTCCAAACTTCAAAGTAGTAAAAGTATGCTAGTTGGTGCCTCCGGTCCTAATGGTACATGAAGTCTGTTGCACGTATCCCCTCTTTGTTGTTAAACTGCTCAGAAGTATTTTATGCCAGACTGTAAATGCCGGAATTAAAACACTGACACAGTGGGGTGTTTAGGAGCGAGCTGGGAGTTTGGAAGATTCCATTTTGAACAGAGAAATCAAAGAGGGAACGCACACCAGTAGATGCAAATCTGAAGAAGGGAACACACACACACACACACATGAGAAAACCCGCAAGCACGCACAAGTACCCACGTCAGCACACACACTCACATTCACACACCCAGAGCCCTGGCCAGTCAGAGGCCTCCTCTATGAGGGCTTAGCACATTCCCACGGGCCAGTGTCGCTCCAAGCGGCTCCACGCAGAATCCCTCCACACCAACACACAAAGGAGCCCCGGATCAAACACGCCGCCTGCAGCCAGTCAGCCCACCAGTCAGTCAGTCAGTCAGTCATTCAACCAGTCAGAACCAGTCTCTCACCCAGCAGTCAAAGTCTCTCTCTCTCTCTCTCTCTCTCTCTCTCTCTCTCTCTCTCTCCTCTCTCTCTCTCTCTCTCTCTCTCTCTCTCTCTCTCTCTCTCTCTCTCTCTCTGTCTCTCTTTATCTCTCTCTCTCTCTCTTTCTTTGTCTCTCCATCGCTCCCTTTCTTACACTTTCAAGCAACACAATTGTATGTTTACATTAAAGATTATTAATTCAGAAATAAAACATATGCACACACACACACAGATACAAGCCAGGCACACACTGTACCACGCAGTCCATCTAACAATGAACGCAAAGGTTGCAATTAACATAGCACTGCCCTCGTCTGTCCAACAGCAAATTGAAAAAGCCCTATTAAGATTGGTTTTCTACCTCGCCTGCTATCTCTAAGGGGTGTAAAATGGCCGCCGCTGATCCCCCCTGCGCCCCCGGCCCTGTGGCATCGACCCACGCGCCAATAACCACACGCTGCTCCGAGCTCAAGTGAAGAAAATCAAGCCGGCTCCATGTTTAATGACAGCATAAATCCAAGGGGACGCTTAAAAGGAATTGACGTCTTGACAGGAATCCACAGCAAAACAAACCGCTTGACTGGTTGCCTGTGTCTGTCTGACTGCTACAGTAGTGTATCTGGACTGGCTGCCTGTCTCTGTCTGACTGCTACAGTAATGTATCCAGACTGGCTGCCTGTGTCTGTCTGACTGCCAATGTATCTGGATTTCGGATTCATGATAGGAGATGTAACACAACATCAGCTTGATGAATGGAGAACAGATAACATTCCGCCACTCTGTCACACCCAGCGGTAATATGTCTGACAAACACACAGGTAGCTATCATGGTATGACTCAGACTGTCCATCATGCAAAGCAATTCAACTCCTGTACAGCCGCGCGCAGAGGTTGTCACGGAAACCCCCTGGCTCGGCACACCAGCGCCTCTGATTGGATGGATCGGTTAATGAAGTATCAGCATGTGACTTCAAATAGATTCTAAGGTCACACAGTGATGGTTTCGAGGACCGAGAATTTCAGGGTACCATGGAAACGCGCATAACGAAATACTTTAGGATGTTTTTGGTACTACACCTGAGTATACTTGAGATGGGCTGCAGATAAGGGTAGGTTAAATATCTGACATGTGAGGGAAGAGGGAGGGACAAAGAGAGAAAGGCAGGGGAGAGAGAGAGCAAGAAGAAGATGGGGCAGGAGAGCGGGAGAGAAAGAGAGAGAGACAGAGAGAGCGAGAGAGAGAGAGAGAGAGAGAGAGAGGACAGAGACAGAGACAGAGACAGAGACAGAGACAGAGAGAGAGAGAGAGAGAGAGAGAGAGAGAGAGAGAGAGAGAGAGAGAGAGAGAGAGAGAGAGAGAGAGAGGATCTAAGCCTATGCTGACCGATCAATGACAACCCGGCTCCTGTAGCCGACCAGGGAGAGATCAATGAGGAGAGAGACCTAGAGGCGGTCTCTCCGTGGAAGAAAACACTCTGATGTAGACTGGACCTGACACAAGAGAAACAAAGGGGCAGAGAGATTTAGAACAGGAAAGAGAGATACCAAAAGAGAGAGCAATTGCCAGAAAGAAAAGGAGATGGAGAGAAGTAGAGGGAGCCTGTACTGTGTGTACCTGACAACGTGGCGGAGCTCAGTAAAGAGCCACTTCAGTCAATCAGACAATCAAAGACACATTAGTCATGAAATACTTCAACTCAGACAGCGGGACCAGGAAAGAGAAAGTAGGGGAACTACATCCATCCATCTTACGAAGTAATGTCAATCCAAGGCCCACGTTTCTCTATCCCTCCATCAATCTCTCCATCTCTATAGGCTAACCGGTGAGTCTTGTCTGCCTTCCCCCACATGAGGGAACGATTCTTTAAGAGTCTCATGAAAGCTAGCACCTACTGTATAGAACCCCTCTTGAGAGATGCATGAAAGCCAGGAAGGAAACAAAACAACCCTCCGTCTCTGAGTCTTAAGAGATAGAGAGACGCCTGTGATTCTCTCAGATCCAGGCAAACTGCAATGATGAAAGCAGGAAGTGTTCCCACGGGAACCCCCACACAACGCACAACTTTTTGACGGGTACACAGGAAGTGAAAGACAAACGGAGGAGAAAAGTCGATAAAATGTAGGAATATCATCCTGGCAGAGATTTTAATTCCATTCCAGTTATTCACGCTCACATCCACATCCTTAGCGTACAAATTCACAATAACTCTCCTGTTGTCTTTGTTGTAAAGACTTTAAACCTGGAGATTAGGCTTCCACAAAGGGAGAGATAAAACGAGACATAGAGAGAGAGAGAGAAAGAGATAGAGAGAGAGAGAGAGAGAGAGAGAGAGAGAGAGAGAGAGAGAGAGAGAGAGAGAGAGGAGAGAGGAGAGGAAAGAGAGATACAGAATGTTTATTTTGTGACATGTTTCAGAGATATCTCATCCCTGCTCTTTCCCTGGTTGAGGATTTCTTTTTCTCTCTCTCCCTCCCTCCCTCGCTCACTCTCTTTCTTTCTTTCTCTCTCTCTCTCTCTCTTTATCAAGCAGCAGCAGCACCTGCTCGTATGCTATGTTATCCTACTTGAGACCCCTCAAACACAAGCACACCAGATAGAGGAGGCATATGGAAGGGAATCATCTTTCACACCCTCTTTCATATCTACTTACACGACACAGCCCTCTCACTGTCCTTCCCATCTGGCCTCAGAGCCTGGACAAGCAGACCCAACCAGCCTGACCCAGAGCCTGCACAACCAGCCCAAGCCAATCCAGCGTTTGAGAGGTGTGTTGGTGGCAGGCTTACTGACCCATAAACAAACAGTCAGCTCCCGCCCTGGGGCCCAGCGGGAGGTAGAGACCCAACGCCAAATGCCTCATGGGAGACCTAGTTCCACTTGGCCAGGCAGCCAATCACCTGGCGCATCTCCAACTGACTCAGCAAATATGTAGACAATACTCACTTTTTCATCTCTGGGAAGGTTGTAGGCATCAAAGCCCTCCGACAGCATGAACAGACAGATCTCTTATCTTAAATTCAGAAAACTTAGTGTGCTCAGGCTTATTTAAACTAAGTAATGGGATTGTTAGGGGCTGTTGAACATTAATGTGTACAGTATGCTGCTGCTTTAAAAACTAATAGGCCGGCGTTAAAAGTTTTATGTCTGATAGCATAGCCTTGTATTTTATGACAGGATAAAGGCCTGAACGTGAAGTGCAGTGTAGGAGCCTCTGCCTCAAACTTAAGGACATTCTCTGCCCGCCTATCTGGGGCCTGCTTGTGTGTGTCCGTCCGTGTGTGTGTGTGTGTGTAACTAAGACCATACGTTTATTTACATCCCCTGGTTCCTCCATTACTGAGGCGTAGAGACAGCCCCGCCCCTTTCCTCAATAAAGCACAGACAAGGCCACGGCGGGCATATTTATAGCCTTCAGCAGCCAATCGGAGGTTAACAATGAGGCCCGATAGTTTCGCTTTATGAGACGCCGTAATGCCGCCAACATGATTAAACTCTCCGTTCCGATAGAGGCGGACACTAAATCAAACATCCGTCGCCGCTTCCGTCGCTGTGACCTTATTGGCCGGACATTACCATGCCGTTACCGCCACCTTTAGCGCCCATTGTCTTATTAGACTCCTATCTCTCCTGACTGGACGTGTGCAGACTGCAGGAGGAAGCTCCTCAGTACTCTTTCCTCCACCCCCCCCCTCCCCTACTCGCCCTCCTCTTTTCCACCTCTCCATCCTCCTCTCTCCTCTCCCTCCCTCCCTCCCTCCATCGGGTATGTGAGAGGTGCAGTAACCCCATGGGAGCAATCTGCCACTGTCAGAGAAAGAGCAGGGCACA